>NW_015666558.1:83901-93381 GCF_001515625.1 Sinocyclocheilus rhinocerous
ACACACACACACAGACAGACAGACACAGAGACACACACACACAGACACAAGCACACACACAGGCGCACACACACACACCTGTTATTATAACACACAACAACAACAGCGGATGCAGCAGAAGCAAAGCGAGAATAAAGCGGGTCAGATGAAACACTCACCGGTCTGATGCTGCGGTAAAGCAGTGAAGAGCAAACGCGTGAAGCTCAACGCAAACAGCTGCCGGTGATGCCCCGCACCGTCGCGAACGGCAGAAATACTGCGCGGTGATTGGTCAGAGAGTTTGATGCCACCTTAAAGCGAGCGCTCCGATTGGCTGAGCTTCATCTGACGTTCGCGTTCTCGTTATTCACAGCAGCATCCCAGTACAACCAGACCTCACCGGAGCCGGTGCATTTATACGGTGAAAACCCCCCAGCCAATCACCGCGAGCCCCTGCTGGCTCTGCACTAAACATAAGTTCATCATTGCACGCATCATTCATTATATTCAAATATGATTTGTTCTTGGATTATCACTTTATTTTGTACCTAAATTAAGCTAAATATTGCTATACTGATAGACTAATTACAGTGATCTATCAGCTGAACTACAGTTACCTCCTAGCTTTGCAGTGTCAGAAATGTACTTTATAGCCTATAATGCACTGCATTATCTATATTGTCCCTTAAATAAAAACGAGGGCATGTGAATCAAATGAAATAAGTCCTCTGGACAATCATAGATGTTATCACACAAACTGAAAAAAAACTACTAACCTGTTTGAAATTGATTCACTGATTTATTTTGTACTAAATTATTTAGATAATTAGCCTACATAATTTAATTTCTACATAATTTGTAATAGGCCTAATATATATTTTTCCTATTAATTTGTAAAAAAAAAAAAAAAAAAAAGAATACATTTAATTATTTAATTGTATAAATTGCTCAGACTTTTCTGTTATAATGACATTGTCCCCTTAAATTTAGTTTTTACCTAATTAAATTTAAATGTACCTTCTAGTATAGTTAAACATTTCAAAACAATTAGTTTGACTGAAGATGAAATGCTTTAAATGATGTGAATCTTCTGAAAGAGTCAGAGTATAGCTTTACTGGTTAAATAAACTGCAGAAAATACTCTCTGTAAGTCAACACCACAGTATTTTATTAACTGTAATTCTCTCTCAGAGCTACAGGAATCTGATTTTCTCATGAAACTCTCAGCTGTCTCAGATATGATTATTAAACTCTATTATTATTCGTATGCTTTGAGATACATTCTGTTCTCTTTTTGAAATCATCATTTGTCATGACATCTTTGAGTTAAACGCTGTTCTCAAAACTTTAGTTAACTTTCCACACACTTGTGATAAACTGATATGAAGAAGATACAAGATCTGATCCAGATAATGCTATTGAACATGGCATGATGTTGAGTGATAGCATTCAAACCTTTGCTCTTATTTTGCCATCACACACCCTGGAAACACACTCAAACTCACACTCGCACTGTGATAAAGTACCATTCAAAAGGGAAAGAAATTAATACTTTTATTAAGCAAAGATACATTAAATTGATCAAAAGTGACAGTAAAAAAAAAAACTAATAAATGCAGTTCTTTTGAACTTTCTGTTCATCTGTGAATCCTGAAAAATTAAATGCATCACAGTTTCCACAAAAATATTGTGCAGCACGACTGTTTTCAACATTGATAATAATAATCAGAAATGTTTCTAATAATCAGCATATTAGAATGATTTCTGAAGATCATGTGACACTGAAGACTGGAGTAATGATGCTGAAAATACAGCTGCGCATCACAGAAATACATTACAGTTTAACAGATACTCACATAGAAAACAGCTGTTTTGAGTTGTAGTAATATTTCACAATTTTTACTGTATTTTTGATCTAATAATAAGCATATTAGAATGATTTCTGAAGATCATGTGACACTGAAGACTGGAGCAATGATGCTGAAAATACAGCTTTGATCACAGAAATAAATTACAGTTTAATATATATTCACTTAGAGAACAGCTGTTTTAAATTGTAAAAATATTTAATAATTTTTGAAGTATTTTTGATCAAATGCATGCAGCATCGGTGAGCAGAAGAGACTTCGTTTAATAAAATAAATTTAAAAAAAAATCGTAATTATTCCAAACTTTTGTCCACCAGTTTATACCTAAACACTTTTATATGTCATTTTTGTTCTGCTGTAATAAAGTGTTCCAGAGTGTTGGTGAATTAAAAGAGAGAGCAGTTATAAACTATATATTAATACATCAAAAAGGAAGAAAAGCGTATGCATGTAGGCTATCAAAACTCAGATAGTGCCTAGAGTTTTAGACCGACAGTTAAAGTGTTAAATAGTGTTTAATAGTGTTTTGTGATCACACACATGCCATTTCACCAACATTTAAACGCAACATGTTATTTAGAGTGGTTTCTAAAAACTTAAACTATAGCGCCATCTACTGTGTGATTCTTGTATATCATTTCGGAAATACATGCTATTCGTTTAATTGAAAAGGCAGCGTTATTCCGTATATTTAGTGTTGATTTTGGACACGTCATCATTGCTCGCCTGCTGAGACTGTTATTCATAGAAATAGAAAGATATGGTGGAATGGATGTTGATATTAATGCGAAGCATAAGATGGGCGGGGTTAATGGCCCAGACTCTGTCTCTAATTGGCCAGGGACAATAATTGCAATTATTCTTAACATTTACTAGAAAACAGACACGTATAAGGGAATAAAAAGTCAAATAAATGTAAATAATAATAAATAAATAAATACATTTAATACAATAAATGGAAAATAATTTAGAAACCTAGTAAAAGCAATGTTAAATAACACTCTAAAACGTCTAAATGAAGCATAAACTTTTCAGCATACTACTAACAGACTAGCATACTACAGCTAATATTTCTGCAATATCTTTACATGGCAGAAACAGTAACTTCGGTTTGTTTGTGTAAAAATAATCCAGACCGCTGCTGGATAACGAGTCACGTGACACCTGTTACATTTCTCAGCGTAGATCGGGATGAACCAATCACAGCCGTGTGTGATTAACTCAATTCCTATAGCGATTGGTTGAGTAGAGAATAAAAAGTCAAATAAATGTAAATAATAATAAATAAATAAATACATTTAATACAATAAATGGAAAATAATTTAGAAACATAGTAAAAAATAATGTTAAATAACACTCTAAAACGTCTAAATGAAGCATAAACTTTTCAGCATACTACTAACAGACTAGCATATTACAGCTAATATTTCTGCAATATCTTTACATGGCAGAAACAGTAACTTCGGTTTGTTTGTGTAAAAATAATCCAGACCGCTGCTGGATAACGAGTCACGTGACACCTGTTACATTTCTCAGCGTAGATCGGGATGAACCAATCACAGCCGTGTGTGATTAACTCAATTCCTATAGCGATTGGTTGAGTAGATTTAAATTTGTACGTCAGGTATGGATTAGTTTAAATAATCATTTTAAATAATTATACTTTTTACCACATGAATATCAGCAACAAAACAAAACACGTCGTGACATTTGAACGGGTTTCGATGTGCTTTTTTTTTAACATTTCATGGTTTCTCAGCAGGGGAAGTCAGTGAATGGGAGAGCACCACAAATATATTTTTTGCATTCCCATTTGCTCAAATAGCAAAAGAAAAACTCCACGATAGTGTTTTCGTGACTTTCAATAAAAGGAAAAAAATTGAGAGAGACAAATTTACCATCCCTCCCATAGACGCTGCATTAGAAACCCCCTCTTTAACTGTTTTTTTTTTTTTTTGTAATTTGATGCAAAGGTGATATAATACAAAAGAATAGTGTTATAAACGTACACACATTAAAAAAAAAATACAAATATGAAAAACTTTCGTGGATTTACGACGCTGATGACCGTTAAACGCGTCACGTGGGCCAACGAGCGCCATCTGCAGGAAACCACAACACATAGGAAACAGTTAGTATTAGCATTATTATTATTAGCCGACAGCAGTCGCAGCTCAATGGTGCGCTCTCCGTGTGTTTATGAAATCATCTGGCGTTTGTAAGTAGCTCAGTGATGGAGGTGAACCGGGATGAAGCGGAGCGATGCATCGAGATCGCGATCGGAGCGCTGGAGGACGCGCAGCCGGAGAAAGCTCGCAGGTTTCTGGAGAAAGCGCAGCGGCTTTTCCCGACGCGCAGAGCCCAGGGTGAGCGCACTGAACCCGGGCTAATCCAGGCCTGGTCGCCTCGGTTAGCCTCCTGCAGCCGCGATACCGCATCTGTGTTCTGTTATAAACACAGAGATGGGATTGTTTGTTAGTGTGTGTGTGTGTTGCTGTATCGTTATAGAGCTGCTGCTCTGATGATGATGTAACTACTGCATATAAACAATACAGACAGGTCAGATTGAGATGTCATGTTAATCCGGCTGTGTCTCAAATCCCAGTGAGCTGCCTCGTTAGACAGCATATTAGGGCATGACGTTCACGTGCTGAAACGATGATGTCCCAAAATGTTGTTTAGGTCAGCATCTCACCCACTCAGTAGTGCTGGATGTGCATGTGATGAATGTAGTTGCGCTGGACTAGGTTATGAGACACAGCCGATATCTTAAAATCCAATGATGCTGGAGTAGTTCACCAAAAAATGATCATATGCTGAAAATGTGCTCACCCTCAGTTCATCCGAGATCAGGATGAGTTTGTTTCTTCATCAGATTTGGAGAAATCAGCAATGGATGCTCTGCAGTGAATGGGTGCCGTCAGAATGAGAGTCCAAACAGCTGATAAAAACATCACAATAATCCACAAGTAATCCACAGCACTCCAGTCCATCAGTTAACATCTGGAGAAGACAAAAGCTGAAACAAATCCAGCATTAAGAACATTAAGCAAACTAATTTTTTGGGTGAACTGTTCCTTTAAGTAGGCTGCTCATTTGTATGACACCCTAAAAAGGCTGCCTGTTTCCAGAAGTAATGGGAGCTGTGATCAGTTGTGTTGATTGTGTTGCGCTCATGACTCCTGGTTGTTTATCAGAGCTGCTGGCGTGGTCTCAGAGCAGCGCTGCAGGAGCCGCTGATGGCACAGAAGCTCGTCAGCGCAGGTCTGGGGTCAGCAGTAACGGCGCGGCACCTGTCGACTCCAGCAAACCCTACACACCTGAGCAGGCCGAGGCCGTCAGACGGTACCTACAGTGTTTTCACATTAGTGTCTCACAGCTTCTGTTTGATGGCAAAACATTTAGACTCATGCATTCAGACAGTTCTTAACCTCTTAACTGTCACCCGTCCCCACCTAAGTTTACTTCACTATATTACATTTAAATCCTAATCTAATCATGACAAACTGTATGTTATAGGTCTAAGACTCCTAAATAGATATTTTACCACTGTTTTTTGTTACAAATTATGTACAGGGCTCTACAGTGCGACCATTTCAGTTGCATTTGCGACTGAAAACTACTGCGTGCGACTCTGAAATAATATTTAGGAGCTTCAAAGGTTCTAGCGTACTTGCGTGTCTCTGCAGCGTTGAGTAATGTATCACAGACGTATCCTCTCATTATAACAAAGTGTTGACAGGGTGTAAATAAGAGATTCATTGTGCAGTGTAAGGAGCTTCATCGATTATAATGGAGTTTTGTGAGATTGCGATGAACTAAGATGAGAGACAGCTTTTAATGATTATTAAGGGAGTTTGCAAATGTGATATTGATTTAATACAACAGTTCATTAAACAAGAAGTTAATATTAAGTGACTTATATTGTCTGACTACAACACTATTGCCTTATTTTGCTCTATTTCGTCAACGAAAATAGTTTCTAACAAAGTAACAGCTGAGCATCTCCATTCAAACACAGCGGTGATTCGTTTATGAATGAAGGTTTTTTTTTAAACGAATCTCTAGTGAGTCAATGATTCAATTACCCATTCATAAAGACAGTCACGTGCTTCGTTCCTGAATGAATCAGCCGTTCGAACGAATCAATTGAATGAATGATTCGATGCTGGCAGTTTTAGTTTAATTTTTAAAGTATCTTTTCTGTTATTTAAATAATTTAATATTTCTATATTCAAAATGTTATATTTAAAACATTAACCTCAACATGAATTTATGAATTTAATTACACTCTGAGCCTCATTAAACGTCTGAAAATACACCTACAAGCCACTTGTGTGTTCTTCTGTGCTAACTCTGTAGCACAAATTTATTTCTTAAATACTGATTTAATTTGATTGGTAACTTATTCTTATTCTACTTCTTATTCTAGTTGTTTTTATTCTGTTGTTTTAATTAGAAATGTTAAAAAGCTTATAAATATATTTTTTTGAATTTGACATAAAAGATGACTTAAGTAAGCGTAGAGCCCTGATGTAGGAAAAGTAATCGATTAATTTATGACAAGAGTGCACCTCAAAAATCCACATCATAACAGGAGTCAGAAAAAGTCTTCCTCGTTTCTTTTTTCTCGATCACACTTTAGAAATCATCAGAAATTGTATATCAGTTGAAAACTTAAAATCTCAAAATTCATCCTTTGAAACCCATTTTAAAATCAGACATTGTATTACCATGAAAATGGTAAATCAGAATCATGTTACAAAATGTTTTCATTCATGAATTATAAAATATTAAGTTTGGATAGTGCACTTTCACGTCTATGTTCAAAAATGTGTGACAGTTAAGGGGTTAAAAAAAATCATAATCTTCATTTGTAGTTTTATTTTTTTCTGTTTTTAGTCCACTTATAAAGCTAGCCGAGGTTTCTTGAACCAAAAGCAGGAATTTAGTTTTTCATGATAATTCAAAAATGTACCTAAATATATATATATATATACATCAACAGATGTGTGTGTGTTTTTTTTTTAAATCTATTATTCATATAATGCTATTATAGTTTTCCGAACGTTTTGAATCGGCTTTTATATTTTCATATTTTTTTAAAGTTAAGTTTAGTAAGTTTGTAATGTGCTTATATAATTTTTTATTTTTTATATTTAGTGTTAATTTAGTTTTATTTCAGAATAAGTTTTAATAAATGTGTTAAATGTTTAGCATTTATTTATTTCTATTGAGCTTTACGTTTTTCTTTTCAAACTTAGTTTGAGTAATTTCAGTACTAAATACATTATGCCTTAAATTATTTTAGTATTATTTATGCTCTATTATAGTGTTTATTAGGTTTGAATTTTATATTTTCAGATTTAATTTGAGTTTTTAGTAATTTTGTAATATGCTTTTGTCGTCTTTTTATGTTTCTATTTAGCCCCCCGCCCCCCAGTTTTAGTTAATTTAGAACTTCGTCATTAACATATTTATTTCATAATATCCAAATCAGTGTTATTTTAGTATTTCTATACTATTATAGTATTTTACTTTACATTTTAGTGATTTTACACTGTGGTTTTGTCTTTTTAAAATATTTATATTTAACTATTATTTATTTTTAGTTATTTTAGTGCTTAAGTTTTGTTTTTTAAGTTTGTTTTTCATCTAATATGTTTATTTCAGCTTTTTTTCAATGAACGAAAAGCATTTTTATGGCATCTTACTTCACTGATCCAGATGCAGCAGACTGTGGTGTTTTTGTCTTGGCAGAATAAAGCAGTGCAAGAACTATTATGAGATTCTCGGCGTGCAGAAAGATGCTTCTGAAGACGATCTTAAGAAAGCCTACAGAAAGCTGGCGTTAAAGTTTCACCCTGATAAGAACCACGCTCCGGGAGCCACGGAGGCGTTTAAAGGTACGGCAGGCCGTCATACGCTTGCTTTGCTTGCAGTGCAATCTATCCACAGAAACAGTGCTTGCTCTTCATTAACATCTGGAACGTGAGGGATTTATTTGAAAGTGTAATGACGTAGATATTGCTGTGTAACTGTGGTTCTGTGCTGCAGCTATAGGAAACGCATATGCAGTTCTGTCTAATGTGGAAAAGAGACGTCAGTACGATCAGTTGGGCTCGGGCCGATCCAGCCAGACCAACGACACACACTTCCAGGCCGATATTTCACCTGAAGATCTCTTCAACATGTTCTTCGGAGGAGGATTCCCTTCTAGTGAGTTTGTGATGAAAGCAGAGTTAACTGTGAACGCTGATTTGAGAACATTGTATTTTGCATTCAAAAGTTCACCCTCAAATCAAAAGATAAATAAAGAAATTATATTTTGCAGAAATAACTACTTTTTGCATTGTGACATTTTCATAAAAAGAAAGATTTCATTACTTTGCAAGCTTGTTTCCACCTAGGAATAAAAAAATAAAAAGGTGATTGTGATTTTTTTTTTCATGCAATTCTGTTTATATTTCATAATTCTGATATAGACTCAGAATTGCACGTTTTCAGAGATAAACTTGCAATTGTGAGGAAAAAAGTCAGAAAAGTCAGAAAAGTGAAATTTTTTTTAGTGCTGTCAAACAATTGTGGATATATAAGTACACACACATGCATGTATATATTTCAGAAAAATATGTTGTTTATAGATTAAATATATATTTATATATAATATAAATTATGTGAGTATAAATGCATACATGTAAATATTTTTAAAATATATACTGTATGTGTGTGTATTTATATATACGTAATAAATATACACAGTACACGCATATATTCTGAAAACAAAAACTTTTATTTTGTATGTGATCAATCGTTTGACAGCACTGCTTTTTTTTATTCTGTGGTGGTAACAAGCTTCCATACATTACTGCAATACACTTTGAAACACGTTTTTTCTTAGCAAATATATAATTACATATTTTTATCTTTAATTTTGGGGTGAAATATGACCTGGACACATACTTTAAGGTTTTCATAAGAGTCAAAGAAGACGTTAAAGTTACTGGCAAACTATTAACTAAATTGAATAAGCATTATTGACTCATAAAAGGCAGTTTTTGTGGTGGTTGTGGAGTATCTGTTGCAGTCGTCTGTGTCTCTGTCAGTGTATTTTACTGCGCAGGCGTCACACACACAATCCCATGAATCCCTGAGGCTCTGAATAAAGACATGGCTGTGTTTCTTTCAGGTAATGTTCACATGTACAGTAACGGACGGATGCGCTTTAATCAGAATCACGGCGAGGGAGGAGAACACAGAGGGGTGAGGAGCATCTTCAGACCCATGAGCTCTGTTCATTTGGGAGAGTTTTAAAGTGTGTAACTGTGGAATCGTCTGTTTTTGGTTCAGATGTTTGTCAGTGGATGGGAAATGCTTCTTTCTCATGTTTTCGTCGTTTTCAGTAGCCTCTTAGCTTTTGTTGCTGGTCACTTCTACAGTCCTGTGGAATGACAAATGTATTTTGTTATGTTTTCATATTACATAAGCATTAAGAAATACTTTTTTATTACATACTCATTATACGCACAATTTATAATATTATTATTACATGCAAATATAAACAATTTTAGTTTTGATGTGTGTTTTTGTAAATTGTTTTTAATATTAAAATTGTTAGTTATAAAATTTTATA
>NW_015666558.1:93603-94226 GCF_001515625.1 Sinocyclocheilus rhinocerous
TTTGTTATATATATATATATAAAATTATATATATAATTAAACAATTTTAATTAATTTAATTAATGAAACTATATAACATATAGCATTTATAAAATTCTATTAATTAAACTAATTTTCATTTACAAAATTCGCTTAAAGTTCCATGGTTTCTAAAGTTGCAACAGTTTTACATGCTGTAGCTGTATTCTCTGAATGAAACAGCAGAGGGCGCCAATGAGACGTTTATGAGTAGATCAGACTGTGCTGGAGAGTTATGATGACTGATTAATATGATTGTGTGTGTGTGTGTGTGTGTGTGTGTTTAGGGAGGTCAGGGAGGTCTTGCTCTTCTCATGCAGTTGATGCCCATCCTCATCCTCGTCATCGTATCAGCGCTCAGTCAGATGATGGTGACCAACCCACCCTACAGCCTCAGCTTCAGACCGTGAGTCTCTCTAGTTCAATTCAAAATTGCTTTATTGGCATGACTGTAAATGATACAATATTGCCAAAGCTTAGTATACATGTACAAAAAGAAAAAGAAAAAAATAATAATATAATAATAATAAGTAAATGAACATCACAGTAATATAATGGAATATTATAACATCTTAGAAGTATTAAACTGTAACAAATTATAACAT
>NW_015666558.1:94820-99269 GCF_001515625.1 Sinocyclocheilus rhinocerous
TCTCTCTCTCTCTCTCTCTCCCTCTCTTTATTGGTATCTCTCTCTCTCTCTGTGTCTCTCTCCCTCTCTTTATCAGTATCTCTCTCTCTCTCTCTCTGTCTCTCTCTCCCTCTCTTTATCGGTATCTCTCTCTCTCTCTCTGTCTCTCTCTCCCTCTCTTTATCGGTATCTCTCTCTCTCTGTCTCTCTCTCCCTCTCTTTATCGGTATCTCTCTCTCTCTGTCTCTCTCTCCCTCTCTTTATCGGTATCTCTCTCTCTCTCTCTATATCAATAGAATCAATAGATTACGTAAAGTTCTTCAGCAGGTACGTGGAGTATTTAAACTTCATTATCTACACAGGCATAATTTTATTTATATAGCACATTTCAAACACAATGGTAATACAAAGTGCTTTACATGAAAAAAAAAATATTAAAAGAAGATTAATAAGTGATGAATGAAATAAAAAAAATTGTTTAATTTAAATTCTAAAGCCAGTCACTTTCGTTCTGCTAATTAAGTGCATTTATTTTGTTTTATATATGTATGTAGAACATTTTAAATTATATATTAATTTGTTTTTGAAATATAAACATTTAAACTGTGGCTGTAATAAAAGCTTTCATGACAGATCTATTCTACATTAATGACATTAATGTTATATAATGCATATATTTATCAAAATGCTCCTCTCTTAAATAATTTTTCTAACGTTTAACATTTGAACTTTGATTTGTTTTATGTAGCATTTTAATTTGAATGAAACACCGCAGCTGTACAGCAGATGCATTCTGTCAATCACGTGAGATCTCGTCTGATTGGTCGAGAGAGATCGGAGAGATGCAAACTCTGTGTGAACTCTTAACCTTTGACCCCTGAGGAATCATCTAGAAGTCTTGAGTGGAAAGTCGCTCAGCTGCGTCTTCTCACTCCATGTGCATGAAACCTGTGACCTCTGACCCTCAGTGCTCTCTTTATACACTCGTACTTATAGTTAACTAAAACTAAAAGTGTGTGTGTGTGTATGTGTATGTGTATGTGTGTATATATATATATACACAAACACATACACACACACACACACACACACACATACTTATGGATACATAACAAACCATACATCAATGGAAAGCTTATTAATTCAGCTTTCAGATAATTTATAAATCTCAATTTCACAAAAATGTACCCTTATGACTGGTTTTGTGCTCCAGGGTCACATAATATAATTTTTTTTTTTTAAATTATTTATTTATTTGTGCTAGTTGCAAGGCAACATTTTTCATTTTGATTTAGTTTTACTGATGTACTAAAATAGCTAAAAAATTACATTTAACAAAAACTAAACAGGCATATTTAAAATAATAATAATAATAAAAATGATAAAATTACACAACAAAATAGCTAAAACAGAAAATAAAATGAATCCAAAATATTAACAAAAACTAATATCAGTGGTACTAATATATTGAGTATATACTGTACACTTTATTCAAGTTCAGCATGTGCTTGTTTTCTCTCTCTGTGTGTTACTTTCTTATCATGTCCTTCTGAATCTCATTTGACGTGTGTGTCTCAGGTCAGCGGGTCACACACACAAGCGCGTGACGGAGAATCTGGGCGTGACGTATTACGTGAACGAGCGTTTCTCTCAGGACTTCAGCAGCGCGAGTCTGAAACGTGTGGAGAGCAGCGTGGAGGACGACTACATCTCCAACCTCAGGAACAACTGCTGGAAAGAGAAACAACAGAGTACGTGACACACACACATGCACACTCTCACACACTCTCACACACTCACACACACACACACACACAACCTGTTGCTCCCTCTATAGGACCAGCGACTAGTCGACGTCAAGCTTAAACCGTCATGGCAGAGCATTGAAGTCGACTAGACAGTGCAACCCCTAACACGCACACACACACACACACACACACACACTGTCAAGGTCCAAAAAAAAGCACCATAAAAGTGTCCTAACAGACTCATTCACTGTTTACTAGTAATATTATTAGTAATATATATATTACTAATATAGTAATATAAGTAATATTATTTGGTCATGTGAAGATCAAAGCAACACAAACTGAAATCATTATGAGTTCAAGTTCACTTCAGGTCTCAAATATCCACCATGTTCATGCAAGCTTTTTCACATACCTCATGACAGCACTTTTCACCCTAATAAAAATATATTTTTTGTGGGTAGGTAAGATTTTTAAAAAATGTTTTTAAAGAGTCTCTTCAGCTCACCGAGGCTGCATTTATTTGATCAAAAATACAGTTAAAATCTGAAATATTATTAAAATTTAAAACAGCTGTGTTCTATGTGAATGTCTGTTAAAATGTAATTTATTTCTGTGATCAAAGCTGTATTTTCAGCATCATTACTCCAGTCTTCAGTGTCACATGATCTTCAGAAATCATTCTAATATGCTGATTTGCTGCTCAAGAAGCATTTCTGATTATTATCAATGTTGAAAACAGTTTATCAATGTTGAAAAAATATATATATATTACTGACCCTAAACATTTTGAAAAATGAACAAACATTCTCTAAATCATAAGGGAATCATACAGGTTTGGAGTGTGAGGGTGAATAAATGATGACAGAACTGTTGTTTTTGGGTGGACTGTCCCTTTAAGAGCTTGTAGTAATTGTGTAATCATAACTGAGCGAGTTCTGCCGGATTATATTCCAGACTAAATAGCAGTTTAAAGCAGAATCTCTCTTCATGACTCACACGTCTGAACTCTTCTGTTTTTGTGAACTGAAGCAGCTTGGTTTGCTGAGAGCCAGTCAGAACTGGCTGCACATTCTGACTTGCTTTAACATCATTCGTCTCGCGTCCGATGAATCCGCTTGAGTTCTTGAGATATTCGAGGGAAGTTCACAACCGTTTCACTGATGATTCACTCATGTTTATTCCCAGCCTGAACAAACAGTGTTTCATCATCTGAGTGGACTTTTGACGTATCCTTTTAAATTCTGTCATGATTTGCTAATTTATGCACATATGTGACTCTGCAGCACAAAAGCAGTCATAAGTCGCTGGGGTATATTTGTAGCACAGTGATTTGTGAATTCCTTATGGAGGGAATGAATGGGAAAAATTCTTCCCAAATCACTGCTGGAAAAGTCGGTCAGTGTTTGTGCTGCGAAATTACACACTTCAGCTTTGAGCAGAAGTATCGTTTTTGAACATCTGCTGGTGTTTTTTGCATTGTGGAATGTTGTATTTTCATCACAAATAATTAAACAAGTTATTCATATTTCTTCAAATAAATATTATTAATATATCAATATTTATTTTCTGCACAGGTTCCAAAAACAATCTCTCCAGTCTGGAATATGGAAGAACGCCATACGGATTATAAATACATTTGTTCGAAAAACAGGGCTGAGCATTGCAGCAACTACTGAACTTGACTAGAAAGACTTACTGAGGGCTGAAGCCGTGTGTGTGTGTGTGTGTGTGTCTGTGTGTGTCTGTGTTTCTGTGTGTGTGTGTGAGTGTACATGCATGCATGCTAAGGACCATGTACGTGAGCAAATGTTTGTGTGTGTGTGTGTGTCTGTGTGAGTGTCTGTGAGTGTGTGTGTGTGTGTGTGTGTGTGTGTGTGTGTTCATGACTCACACGTCTGAACTCTTCTGTTTTTGTGAACTGAAGCAGCTTGGTTTGCTGAGAGCCAGTCAGAACTGGCTGCACATTCTGACTTGCTTTAACATCATTCGTCTCGCGTCCGATGAATCCGCTTGAGTTCTTGAGATATTCGAGGGAAGTTCACAACCGTTTCACTGATGATTCACTCATGTTTATTCCCAGCCTGAACAAACAGTGTTTCATCATCTGAGTGGACTTTTGACGTATCCTTTTAAATTCTGTCATGATTTGCTAATTTATGCACATATGTGACTCTGCAGCACAAAAGCAGTCATAAGTCGCTGGGGTATATTTGTAGCAATAGCCAACAATACATTGTATAGGTCAAAATTATACATTTTTCTTTTATGCCTAAAATCAATCAATCAATCAATATTTTGTAAATTTCCTACCGTAAATATATTAAAACTTATTAGTAATATGCATTGCTAAGAACTTCATTTGAACAACTTTAAAGATGATTTTTCTCAATATTTAGATTTTTTTGCACCCTCAGATTCCAGATTTTCAAATATTGTCCTATCCTAACAAACCATACATCAATGGAAAGCTTATTTATTCAGCTTTCAGATGATGCATAAATCTGATGATGTATAATGATGATGTATAAAATTGTGTGTGTGTGTGTGTGTGTGTTTTTGTGCGTGCGTGTGTGTGTGTGTGTGTGAGAGTGTGTATATGTGTGTGTTTGTGAGAGAATGTGTATGTGTGTGTGTGTGTGTGCGTCTGTGTGTGTGTGTGTGTGTGTGTTTCAGAGGAGGGTCTGCTGTACCGTGCGCGGTATTTCGGGGACAGTGAGTG
>NW_015666558.1:99298-100116 GCF_001515625.1 Sinocyclocheilus rhinocerous
GTGTGTGTGTGTGTGTGTGTGTGTGTGTGTGTGTGTGTGCGCGTGTGTGTGTGTGTTTCAGAGGAGGGTCTGCTGTACCGTGCGCGGTATTTCGGGGACAGTGATCTGTACCAGCGGGCTCAGCGGATGGGAACCCCGAGCTGCTCTCGGCTGTCTGAGGTTCAGGCATCTTTACACGGATAGATGAAGATCTGGTGAGCGCCGCATCTGTCCTCTGAGTCCTGTTTCACTCACATTCACGCATCTGAAGATGCTTTAATCCAAAGCCACTTTGCTTTCAGTTCATGCATTCCCTGGGAATCAAACCTAGAACACTAACATAATCAGTGACGATTTCTCATTCTCTGGACGTTCAGATAGTTTGTGGTGTCTCAGTATAATGTTCAGAGTCCAGTTTGACGTCCTGTAGAGTAAAAAGCCCTTTTAGATCATTATAAAAAAGTGGTTTGTTTATCTGAGCAGCCTGACACAACAACAACACCAACCATTTTTTTCAACCAATGCCAACCTGTGTGTGTGAAAACTGTTTAGATTTTCTTTGCAGCAGAGCGGGAAAAAAAGTAGGAACAATAAGTAAAAAATCCTGTTTATATTCTTCTCAGGAAATTGATTGATTTTTGACTTCCATCAACAATAAACATATTAAATAAATATGAATAACTGTAAAAACAATAAATATTTATTAAGGTTTAGTAATAAACTGAAAAAGAAAGTCACCTGGAAATAAAAAAACATGCGTATATATATATATATATATATATATATATAAAATACACTTATTCACTTATTCAGCAATTTATAACAATGTAATAATATAA
>NW_015666558.1:100214-102101 GCF_001515625.1 Sinocyclocheilus rhinocerous
GTTTGTGTGTGTGTGTGTGTGTACATGCATGCATGCGAAGGACCATGTACGTGAGCAGATGTGTGTGTTTGTGTGTGTGTGTGCGCGTGTACATGCATACTAAGGATCGTGTGTGTGTGTGTGTGTGAAACCGGAGCTGGTGTTTTGGACTCCTCCTGTGGATGAAGGACGTTTCCTCGCAGTCTGAATGTTCTGGCCTGGATTAAAGTTCATGGTGTCGTTTTTCTAAATTCAGCATCAGTTTCAGCTCCGGCAGGAATCAACAATCTGGTTTTGCATTATGAAACTGACTGGAGATCCAACGACAATATCTGCATATATTATTTTGAGTTTGTTTAGAACGAGATCATGTCTTTTTAATGATTTATATTTGTATGTTTGAGATTTATCTATGCAGGGATCCTACTGATTAAGTTATTGCGTATGCGTCTGACTTTAACTGTCCTGCGTGTTAGGAGTAACTACGGCTGCTGTACACAGATCATATTTATTGAAGGATTGAATAGGAATATTTATTTCATATGAAGTTTTATTTTCTACATGACTTTAGTGGAACTAATTCATCGCTGACAGAGACTACACTGCAATTATTTCACTCTGAATACAAATAAAGATTGTACGTGCCACTGTCGTCCGCCGAGTGTGTGTGAGTTTGCATGAGTGTTTTAGACGCAGGGCATCAGCTGATGCCACACTGAGCTGAATCATGTGTTTTTAAGCATGTTCATAGTCACCCGGCTGAAAAAAAGGAAAACCAGTGTGTGGAATGTTGATAAAAACAGCTGAGAGAAAGACATGCTCTTCACTTAAATGAACAGTTGACCCAAAAATGGACTAAAAATTAACTATAATAGTCAAAAAATGAACTATTATGAACACCCTCAGGCCAGCCAAGATTAGGATGAGTTTGTTTCTTCATCAGGTTTGTAGAAATGTAGCATTGCATCAGTGTCTCAGCAATGGATGCTCTGCAGTGAATGGGTGCCGTCAGAATGAGAGGCCAAACAGCTGATAAAAACATCACAATAATCGTTTTAAAACTTTAAAAATAAAGCGTTTTTATGGATTATGGAACCAGAACACAAACTTTAAAAATAAAGCGTTTTTATGGATTATGGACTCGTATTTTAGTTAAAAATGTCTTGATGGGTTTGTTTCAGCTTTTGTCTTCTCCAGATGTTAACTGATGGACTGGAGTGCTGTGGATTACTTGTGGATTATTGTGATGTTTTTATCAGCTGTTTGGACTCTCATTCTGACGGCACCCAATCACTGCAGAGCATCCATTGCTGAGACACTGATGCAATCAAAATGCATTATAATATTTGTAGATTCCTTGTTGCATCTGAAGTTGGTTGATTGTCATGCATTTTGATGCATTATACGGTCTAAAGGTGTAACAATGAATAGATAGTATAATAACTGGTTACAGTTATGAGAATAACTGAGGTAATGAGAATATACTATGCATAAGCTGCATTACAAAGCATAATTAATGCATTAACAACTTTATAATGCAGTATGCCGTAAATCAGCATAGTTCTTTAAAATAGTATTTGGATAGCACATAAATATTGATTAAAACTAAAGTACTGTGTCAGTAAATCAAATCACAAAAATGTTTATAAAGACTTAATAGAAAAAAAAAAAAAAGTGAGAAGATGAATTGTGGCGTCTCTACATGCAGCTGCAATTAAAATACTATGAAGTAAATACAGTAATAATTTCTCCTCTTTCTGATTCCCAGAGAATGCTTAAAGTGATAATGCATGTTTCGGCATTAATGCAATTCAAATTGCTTTAGATAACATCTGTTGAATGTCTAAAACCTACATGTAAAATTACGGTCATTGGCCTAATGCATCAAAAAAAAAAAAAAAAAAAAAC
>NW_015666558.1:103913-109120 GCF_001515625.1 Sinocyclocheilus rhinocerous
AAAAAAAAAAAAAAAAAGACGCTGATTGTTTCTTTAAAAAGATAATTTATTTTCTGCATTTCGTTCAAGTACAAAAAAAACGGAGCCCATTGCATTTGAATATCAAATAAATAAGATGCATGGAATATGCATATGATTGTTTAAAAAATAAAATAAAAGCACCTCTTCCATTTGATCTAAGGGAACAATAACTGCATCCACACATCTTTGAACAATCCGGCACTTGAATAACAGAAAAACATCAAGTTTGTTACATGGAAAATAGCTGCCACATTTGGTTTCCATGAACCTGAGGTAAACATTTCAACAGCAGCCCGAAAACTCCTGCTTCACTAGAACACCAGCAAAAGTGCAACATAAACAGACCAAACTGTATTACAAAGTCTTTTTTATACACCCTACATCTGCATTACAAATGCCCTGCGAGTTGGTAATTCACTGCTTTAAACAACAATCAGGCCTCTCACGAGACCAAACAGCTTCATTTTAAAACCTAGTAAAAGTTCATGACATCTCCGTCTCAGCATTCTTCAATCAAAAGCTCTTCGGAGCTGTACAGTTTTCTTTTAATAACTCTAAATCCAGTGCTCAGTTTAAGTGCACGTCTAACAACCGGAGACGAAGGCGATCTGCCAGCGAAAAGCCCCTGGAGTTTCGGCCAAAAGCCCTGGGAGTCGAGCCTCAGCACGAGTGTGAGCTGGAAGGTGGGCACTAGATACGGGTCGACGGAGATCTGTCCCACAGCTTCGCAGCTGCCATCCTGCTCCACGCAAAGGTCAACGAGGGCACCGCGAAGGCCGCAGGGCTCGCTGACCGACAGGTGCACCAGCTCCTGGCCGATGTGCTCCAGGAGCGTCTCGGGAATCAGCAGCTTGGAGCAGTGCAAGACGCCGTCTTTGGCATCGGTCAGGTTAAGTGCGATGAGCTGCACCACTTCTTTGCACAACACCTCTTCGGTCGGGTCAAAAAATAAGTCTGATTCGGACAGATCGGCTAGGGATATGGAACCTGCGGGAGATGAATGCAAGCATGCATTAGACTCGAGAACTTGCGTGAGAACTTGAAACCCAAGTTGGAAAACGTATGCATGGAAGCTTGTGCAAGAAGTGCGTGTTTACCTGCATCAGATGCGTCGTCTGTGCTGCTGTGATTGTCTGAATCGGAGTCCAGGCTTTGGCTGCTGTGCAGTTTCTGCATCAGGTTGCTCCAGGACAAGCGTTTGGATGGAGCGTCAGATGTTGGAGTGGATGGGAGACTTGAGTCTTCAGATGAAAGGCTGGAAATCAGCTGCTCCTGCATTGTTGTGTCTTAGAATGACTGTAAAAGAGAAGATTTGGTTTTATTATTCATGCACCAGACAAAAGCAGCTGGTGCATTGCAAAAAACAAAACAAAAAATTGAGTATTTTTGGCTTTTCCAGTACGAATCAAGATGCATTTACAAGCAAAATGACTAGAGATATAAAGTCTTGCATTCTGAAAAATGTATTAAGTTTATGCTTTTGTATTGGAAAATTACTTTATGCCTAAAACAAGACAAGAATCTGTCAATAGGGTGAGAAAAATAAGCATAAACTCACTAAATATTGAGATTTAGTCTGAATACAATGTAAAGTCATTTTGCTTGTCATCTAAAAATGCTTGGATAATTGTTACTAGAAAACAAGACAACACTAAGCAAGAAAATCATCTCTGCGGAGTAAACAAGTCAGTCAACAAAGAACAAAGTATTGTCATTTTAACTAAAAAACACATGCATCAGCCAGTTATTTGACTGATTTTGCAGTGCTGATGTTATGAATATTGCAGCAAATAGTGATGATCAGAAATGCAGCATACTTTTGTGTTGCATTGTACTCGAAGGTTTGAAAGAACAATGAAGACAATAAAAACAGCGCTGTTTAAACACTGAAAATCCTCAAATAAGACACTTACCGATATTCAGTACTGTAGATCTTCAGGTGGGATGAATTGTCGGTAGGTTTCCGCAGATAAAATAGTCCAAACAAAGACCAGCGACCAACAAAGCCGTGTGAGAAGCGGAGTAAGTGCAGCAGCTGTTAGTATCTGCAGTGAGTTCTGCAAACACTGACGCAACCGTTTCTGCGCCTGCTTATATACCCCCTGGCCACGCCCCCTGCAAGTTTCCAGCCAATCGGCGTTTGTGTCACGTCTTTCGCGTCCCAAGTTCGCCTGGTAACACGAAGCAGCGCTGATCAATGAGAGCGTGCTATTGTCTGCGGTGGAGGAGGCGCATTTCTCACATCACCTTTTGTCTTTAACTCAGGACATGCAGTGGCGAAGCTCACGTCTGCGCATTTGTTTGTGGTTTGATTGGACGATTTAGTGATTTGCATTACGAATCGAAACAGAATTGTGAAATACTGACTCTATAGATGCGTTTTCATTGAGTACGTGCAAGAAGAGCCACACAATGACTGATGATTTCAACTAAATAAACACACTGCGAGATCCATGCAGTCAAATGCTTCCTTATCCAATAATTCATGCCTGCTGGATTTAATATAGGCTGTTGGCATGAGATACTTGCTTGATATAAGCTGATAATCATTGTACACAACTTTTGCTGTTCTTCTATTATTGTTATCATGCAACTTTTATGAGCTCATATTTGTAAGCTACTTTTAAAAATGCATGTGTCACATTGCCAAACTATTTGAAATGCTGTGACTAGTTAGTTACACTGAAAAACAAAATGGTGCCATCTAAATTAACTGGCTTTATTCAAAGACCTAAACACACTTATACCAACAAAACTAAGTTTTATGGGTTAAATAAATTAGAAATAGTTAACAATTGCAGTTTAACACTTTTAATAGCCTATAAGACCTAAAATGCAGACTTTTCCTTATATTTTAGTCTAAAATATTGATTTAAAAAGTCTTAATAACACTCTTTAAAACAAAACCAAACTAAAAGCACAAGAATTTTTGGGGAGTTCTCACGTTTGTACATTTCATGGTGGAAGACTTTACTAAATGGTGACTAGTTACACTAAAAAAAACTAAATGGTAACCTGAAAATGGAAACATCTAAAACAACTGGTTTTATTCAAATCAAAAAATAATTTAATGTCTCAGAATGGGACATCCTATATATATATATATTGTGCCAAGAAAACGGAATTTTATGGGTTAAATATAATAGTAATGCTTTTTTTTATAGTGTAAAAGACATAAATATACACTTTCCTTAGTATTTTTTAATCCTAAATAATATTTTAAAAGTCTAAGGACACATTAACCCTGTTTTCACATTTTAACCATTTAAAAGTACTAAAAGTGGTCTGAATTTGTGGGGCGTTTTGACATGAAATCCCTGAAACTAACACACTTTGGTACATTAGAAAGCTCCAACAAACTTAAAAACGTAAAAACTAGTCGTCGCTGGAAAGAGTTCATAATAAAGCAAGATGTAATTTGATTAAGACTTTGTCTTTGAGCTAAAGTGTCTGGATTTGGCCAGTAAAGTGTGAAGCGCTGCAGTCGGGGGAGGTTAAGGAAGGGTTAAAAGTTTCCTAGTTTAGAATGAAGGCCTGTTGCTGGTCATCAGAGACCGTCCCACACGGACAGGCACATTCCAGTCTTCTGTTTGCTAGTCAAGCATGTGTGTTTTCCCTCAAATCCTGCTGCAACTTATGCATATAATGCATTTGAATCCGTTCAGCCGCATGAATACACAAACAATAATGGGCCTCAGAAGAGTTTTTCTGTGTTAAATCAATGCACTCATTTATGCAGTGCTTTTAGAAAGGCCTGCTGTTTGTTCACACCTCAGCAAAACTTGGCTTGAGGACAACTGCTGAAGATCTGACCTCTGCCAAATGTGCCTTAAAGACGCTTAGTGAATGAAAAAACACCTCAGTCCTGAGGAAGTATGCAATTTTAGCATGTATTTTCACAGCAAATTTTCTGAGCATTAAATTACAGTCACCCAGTAAATACATGATTTATTTACCTTTATTTCTTATTTACGACAACTCACTATACTGACTTTACGTATCACTATATTGACTTTACGTCTCGGAAGGGTTAAAAGTTTCCTAGTTTAGAATGAAGGCCTGTTGCTGGTCAGCAGAGACCGTCCCATGCAAGCGCATTCCTGTCTTCTGTTTGCTAGCCAAGGGTGTGTTTTCCCTCAAATCCTGCTGCAGCTTTTGCATATAATGCATTTGAATCGGTTCAGCCGCGTGAATACACAAACATTAATGGGCCTCAGAATGACTTTCAGAAGAGTTTTTCTGCGTGAAGTCAGTGGTAGACTATAGCACACGTTTATGTGGTACTTTTAGAAAGGCCTGCTGTTTCTTCACACCTCAGAAGAACTGAACTGACAACTGAAGATCTGACCTCTGCCAAATGTGCCTTAAAGACGCTTAGTGAATGAAAAAACACCTCAGTCCTGAGGAAGTATGCAATTTTAGCATGTATTTTCACAGCAAATTTTCTGAGCATTAAATTACAGTCACCCAGTAAATACATGATTTATTTACCTTTATTTCTTATTTACGACAACTCACTATACTGACTTTACGTATCACTATATTGACTTTACGTCTCGTGAATCTGACTTTACGTATCACTATACTGACTTTACATCTCGCAATTCTGACTTTACGTATCACTATACTGACTTTACGTCTCGCAATTCTGACTTTACGTCGCACTATACTGACTTTACATCTCGTGATTCTGACTTTACATCTCGCGATTCTGACTTTACATCTCGCAATTCTGACTTTACGTATCACTATACTGACTTTACGTCTCGTGATTCTGACTTTACGTATCACTTTACTGACTTTACATCTCGCGATTCTGACTTTACGTATCACTATACTGACTTTACATCTCGCGATTCTGACTTTACGTATCACTTTACTGACTTTACATCTCGCGATTCTGACTTTACGTATCACTATACTGACTTTACATCTCACAATTCTGACTTTACGTCTCGCAATTCTGACTTTACGTCTCGCAATTCTGACTTTACTCGCAATTCTGACTTTACGTATCACTATACTGACTTTACGTCTCGCAATTCTGACTTTACGTCTCGCAATTCTGACTTTACGTCTCGCAATTCTGACTTTACGTCTCGCAATTCTGACTTTACGTCTCGCAATTCTGACTTTACGTCTCGCAATTCTGACTTTACGTCTCGCAATTCTGACTTTACGTCTCG
>NW_015666558.1:109329-118775 GCF_001515625.1 Sinocyclocheilus rhinocerous
TAACACACATAAATAAAAACACACACACACAATATATATTTAGGAAAAATATTTAATAAGTTCATAGAAGTAAATGTAAATTATACGTATATATATATATATATATATATATATATATATATTAGTATATATGTTAGTATATATAAACACACATACATCGTTTGTTGTACTGCCTTTAATTTATCATTAACAACAATGTATTAAAATGAAAATATAACAAGGATCACTAATTGAGAATGATAAGAATGACAAAAATCTAAACTAAAATTTCTGGAGAGATTGTTTTAATGAAAAAATGCATTAAATGTCAAAAGGAATTAGGAAAAATTAATTTTCATTAAAAATGTTTAATTCCGATATATCTTAGTAGTCATACATTTTCCATTTTTCCTCATTTTTTCCATTGCCTTTCATGCAAAATATAATTTCTTGTTTCTTTCTTTTTGCTGTGAAATACATTTTTCATGAGCTCCACCCTGTGTTTCCACTTTTATTCTTATTATTTCCACATAAAAGCAGTAAGCTCGTTTTAGGTGATGAACAGGAGAGCTTTGACTGAGTGATGAGCTTGTTTTTCTGTAGGAGCTTCAGCTCAAGGACAAAGACTGAGGCTCTTATTTTCATTCTCCACACAGCTGTCTCTCTGTGTCCCTGCAGGACTGTGTGCCACACGACTCCCACGTCTGTCTCTGAAACTAACCCTCAGCCACTGTTTTAGCCAAACAGAGTTTCTCACACACATGCTCAGTTGACTAAATAATAACTAGAGAAAAAGCTAATGAAAACACACACTGACTAAAGTCACTAAAAAACCATTTTTGTACTGGTCAAAATGTAAATATGACACACTTTTGCTCTTTGCAAATGACTTACACTTTGAATAACAAAATGCATTGACAGGCGCATGGCTTCAACTTTCTGAGAGATTTTAATATGAGAGGTGAATAATTGAAAAATCAGCGGGGAAAAAGGTGGTTCAGAAGCAGAGCAAGCAGTTTAATTTTTGTTTACAAAAAAATAAATTAAAATAAAAAAATACGATGTAATAAAATAAAAAACAAATAAATAAATAAAATAACCAAATAAAAATACAATACAATAAAATAAAATACTAATAAATAAAACCAAATAAAAATAACCCAATAAAAAACAAACATATAAAAATAGGATTTTATGTATTTGAATTGCATATAATATTTAGTTTTAACATTAATTTATAAACACAATGTGATGCGTCTTTATCAGTCATACATGAATGAAGCGGGTCAGATTTCTGTAATAGTACTAATAAACTCAACGTGTTTTAAATACAAAATAACCAGGTATATTTATTTATTATAAATGTTTCAATGTTTCAATCAATGCATTTTAACTAACGTGCTTGTTCCACAGCTAGTCATATTTAAATCATGCTCATACTTTTAACTGAATAAATGCAATTGTTTTTGCAGACAAAAAAAAAAAGATTTATGCTGAATCTAAGCAATTTTGAATACACGTATTTTGATAAATGTATAGTTTTTTTTAATATAAAATCACATAGATTTCTGACAAATCACGCATCGCATTAATTTACTAGTTTCTTAATTTTAAAACTGTATAATCCAATATGCAATTCAAATACATACATTTTATTTATTGAGCACATTAAGAAAGTAGGCCTAAATAAAATCAATGCAGATTTCATGTTAAACTTTATGTAGATTTTAATGCACCTGTGATCATTTAAATTAATTCATGCAACATTGTGAATTGTGCTTAAAAAGGCTTTTATTGTACATGTATTCAGAGTTCGTACATGTAAAAATCCACACTGTGAAAACATGGGTTCTTATTTTAAAGTATTCCTAAAGCTGTATCTAAAAACACAACGCATATTTACACACATGATCACAAACACTCAATGTTGACGATTATAAACCAGTGCAAAACAACATACACCTACAGCACATTCATAAGAACTTCAGCTCATTCAAGACGGGGAAAAACCAATGAATATGTTTACAAGCGGAGAAACTGATCCGTCTGTTCTGAATGCAGTCACGAGGTCGTGAATCCCAGGAGCTGCTCGATGGGTTTATATTTCCACTCGTCTGCCTCCAACTGCTCCACCAGTCCAGCCAAACGCTCCATCCGTGACACCTGCTGATCTGAGATCAGAGACCATCCAGATCAACCATCGGTGAAGCTCAAATTCTCATTCACACTCTAGTGTGCACAGAGCTTTAAAGGAAATGAAAATGTGCTGAAAATGTGCTCATCCTCAGGTCATCCGAGATTAGGATGAGTTTGTTTCTTCATCAGATTTGGAGAAATGTAGCATTGCATCACTGTCTCACTGCAAGTGAATGGGTGCCGTCAGAATGAGATAGGTGAACTATATAGGTGTGTTTTGTTCAGGTGTGTTTATTTTAACTCACCATGTTTAACCTGCTTCAGTGTGGATGCAACTTGATAGCTGAACACAGACTCGCATAAAAATCTATCAGATCCATCTGCGGGAAAAGGCAAATGTATGCATGCAGTAGATCAGCATTGTGACAATCCTGTGTAACAAACACATGCAAACCGGCTGTAGGTCTCATTAACTAACAGACGGGAATGACCGCTCGTAACAGCCCCGTTCTGCGTGGGCCGCTGGGAAAATGACCCAGAAACCACGCTCAGGTTCGAGAAAGAGCCACCAGTGAAGGACCTAAACTGGGAAAAATCATTGCATAACAGGCTTCTGTGGCAACCGTATGTGCCATTTTTGAGCTTCAGCAGGACAAAAATGTTATTCAGCGATGCTAAAGAAAGAGGGAAGCGGCGCACACACCCTCCATCATCTCTCCGGCTCCTTTGGGGTAAGTGTAGAGCACTTTCCTCGGCGGGATGAGCTCAGAAGCGCTGAAGCCGGATCCGGTCACCGAGCTGCCGCTGACTCCTCCAGCCGAGGACGAGGACGAGGACGCTGCCATTCACAACCTACAGATCACACAAAAACTACATTAAAACACCAGAACATGCCAGAAAATACAGTTCTGCTGATGCACTGAATGAGTACTACTTTAGTTCATACAAGATCATCCACCACAATTCAATCTCTGCCACTGTTTGGGCAAAACCTGGTTTTCTTATACACATGGTTTGTTCTGTTGACTAATAAACAGAGAAAATTGTACGTATTTGTAATACATATTTGCAAAAACACTTGCGCTGGTAAAAATGTAAACACGACACAATAGGTCTTTACAAAAGCTTCACGTTTTGAATAAAAAGCGTTATATAACAGCCTATAGAAAAACACTGAACAATCAAAGAGACACAGAATACAACATTTCATTAACGTTATATTAATAATTTTTAACTTTGACATTTTGATAAAAAAATGGTATTGACAATTTGACCTCCCAAAAGCAACACTCGTAAGAGCGCAAATCATGCGCCATTATCACCGTTCCACACTTAATTACCGTTTCAAGAGCAATATACATAAATAAGGATCAAAAGAAAGTTGTTAAAATCGTGTAGTATTTGTTGATAACCTGCGTCAGCCGAAGCCGCCGTCGCTGTTTCTTCAGTGCGTGTTTGTTTACGTCAGTTTGACGCTGATCGGACGTCAGAGCGCCGCCTAAAGCCGCGGCGTACAGTGATGCGAGGCCCTTTTATTTATTTTTATTTCATTTTTAATTTATTATATTTTTTTGGACTTTGGGCATTATTATTGTACATAACATTTTCAAATTTTAACAAAAATATGTACTACATACGAAATAGAAAATGCTAATAGAGACTGGTCAAGACTGTTGAAAGTTTATTAAAAGTACAATATAGTTCACTTCTCTATTATTTAAATGCTTAGTACATATCTAAATATGATATACATGAAATATATTTCATTATAACATGTTAAGAAATATATTCTGTATTTTTTCCTCTCGGCTGAGGACTTTTAAGCGTGACGCTGAAAGCGGAAGTGAGCGCATAAAAGTGGAGTCTCGTCTTCCGTCCACAGTTTCATGCAAACAAACAACAGCTCGAAGGTAAAAAGATTAATCATTTAATAATTGCTATTCATGCTTTCTTGCGAGTTTATGTTTTGTTTCTCATGTGTTCTGAGTTGTTTCTCCTTCGTTTTGTGGTGTATTAGTGTCAGAAGATTTCATGAACAGTTTTTCCCGCCAAAATGATGATCGTGACAGTTGTGTTTCAGTGAAAACTAGCATAACATTTTGATAATTAGTTTGGTAATTTTTACTGATTAGTCTAGAAAAATAATTTTTGTTCTGATTCCTGTAATCTGCTGGTCTTGTTTAATTAATATAAAATGTCAGCAATTGGAATAAGTTTTAGTGGATTACTTAAATATTTATTAACTAAAAATTTAGCAGCAAACGAATTGAGAAAATTGACTATATATATATATATATATTAGTATATTAAATAGATTAGCCCCAGTGGGAAATATAACACATTAAATATTTTAAATGATTAGTTTCTTTGTAAATTATCTATATTTTTTGTGTTAAGTCTAGTGTTTTATTGAATGTTTTCAATCTAATTATGAACGTGCGGAGTTAAAATGTAACTTTCTCTTTGATGTCTTTGAGATTCTGCAATAATGTAACCAGCAGTATTACGGTCCAGTGCTGTTACACTTATTCATGTCACATTAACTTCTGTGTGTAACTCACTCACACTCTCTCTCTCTCTCTCGCTCTCACACACACAGACACACAGACTGACTTTGACTTACCACTAGTTCTGACTTTATTTCTTGCAATTTTTTGTTAACTTGTTGCAAGTATTGGTAGGTTATATACTGCAATTCATACTTTCTTTCTCAGAATTGGGCGTTTATAGCACATTTGTGACCCTGGAGCACAAAAGCAGTGTTAAGTCGCTGGGGTATATTTGTAGCAATAGCCAACAATACATTGTATGGGTCAAAATTATAGATTTTTCTTTTATGCCAAAAATCATTAGGATATTAAGTAAAGATCATGTTCCATGAAGATATTTTGTAAATGTCAAATGTCAATATCAAAACTTAATGTTTGATTAGTAATATGCATTGCTAAAAACTTCATTTGGACAACTTTAAAGATGAATTTCTCAATATTTAGATTTTTTTGCACCCTCAGATTCCAGATATTCGAATAGTTGTATTTCGGCCAATTATTGTCATATCCTAACAAACCATACATCAATGGAAAGCTATTTAATTTTGAAAAATGGACACTTAAGACTGGTTTTGTGCTCCAACCATACATCAATGGAAAGACTATTTATTCAGCTTTCAGATGATGCATAAATCTCAATTTCACAAAATTGACTCTTATGACTGGTTTTGTGCTCCAGGGTCACATTTATGTTTTACAAGTTTATATTTTGCAATTTTATGTTAACACCTCATGATTCTGATTTTATTTCACATTTACTGAATCCAGCAGATCCAGTCGCACCGATGCCAAACTAACCGAACAGATGTAAACAGACTAGCAGTGTTTATCAGGAGTTTGTTTGTCAGGATGTTTATCATCGTTGTGAGCGTCTTCATCTCATCACACAAAGCTCTCATTCAGCTGAGGCCGGAGTTTGACCTGTTAGTGTCCATCCATCAACAGTATCACGGTTTCCACAAAAATATTGTGCAGCACAACTGTTTTCAACATTGATGATAATCAGAAATGTTTCTTGAGCATCAAATCAGCATATTAGAATGATTTCTGAAGATCATGTGACACTGAAGACTGGAGTAATGATGCTGAAAATACAGCTGCGCATCACAGAAATAAATTACAGCTTAACAGATATTCACATAGAAAACAGTTATTTTAAATTATAATAATATTTCACATTTTACTGTATTTTTAAATTAAATTAATGCAGCCTTGGTAAGCAGAAGAGACTCAAAAACGTAAATCTCACCGACCCCAAACTTTTGAACGGTAGTATAGGTGTATATAAATGCATCCACTTATAGTTCACACATACTTTAAAACCTCAATCCAGACATCATGCATGAGTGCAACATGAGAGGAGACCAGATATAACACATATAAATGAACTATTTCATAACACACTGATGAGCAACAATTTCTCCCCTTCAGATTCAGTGTTGTTGTGTAAAAATATAGCAGTAAATAAATCTGCCGTTACAAAAACTATGGCATTACCATGGTATCCTGATAATACCACAGTATTAAATGATTATAATGCTCATGTGGTGGTATATTCTGTATGTAATATCAAGTGTATTTAGTCTTTTTTAGGAGAGTGCTAGCATGCAGAACACTACTGAAAAGCAACACTTTTACTATGCATTTGTGCAGCATGACATTGATGCACATTATGTGACGGTTGAGTTTGTCATCTTTAAATGAGTTTTACAATGTCACTGTATTCAGAGCAATGCACTTTATTTTGCAGGTTTAGTGCATACTGTATGTGATGCTGAATCTAAATGAAAGCAACTACTATAAGATCAAAACCAGTATAATAAAGACCCAAGAGTCTGTGCACTAGTGAGTTTTATCACAGGTGAGTGTGTTATAAATGCTTTGTGCTTTAAAGGATCCTTTCAGGGGTTTTTTGGGGTCTCTTCTGGAGTTTGACCTTTCCTGGTCACTCGCTGCTTTCATCACACGGAGTAAAAGACTGAAGAAAGAACGTTTGGTGAGTAAATGATGGAGTTTGTTTATATTCTTTTAAAGTTTTCTTGTTCCTTGAAAGCTGTTTCTCAAGTTTGAGACTCCACAACAATACTTGAACTCGTACGTTTCCTCTGGGAATCTCCTGTAATGGCAACTAATTATAAAATTTTTTAAATTTAATTTTAGTCTATTAATTTCTGCTCTTTTTAACCAATGAATTTGCATGACTTTCCCAGTCGTTCATGACTTACTGAATAAGGATAAAAAATATTTTAATATAATTTTAAAACTTTAAATATTTATAAACACAATATGTCATCAATAGTGTATAATATATATATATATATATATATATATATATATATATATATATACAGATGAGGAAAAAAAATTAACTTAAATGATTTTAGCAAATGGCTGCAATATAACAAAGAGTGAAAAATTTAAGGGGGTCTGAATACTTTCCGTACCCACTGTATATATATAAAAAAAACTCAATTTCTACCCAATGAAATATTATGTATATTCATTATACAAATGCCCATAGTGTTTTATTGGGTAAGGATATATTATAGGATTTATTGGGTAAGGATATATACATTTCAGAGCTTGGCATAAAACAGTATATTCATGAATGTTTTATTCATTAAAGATTTTATTAGTTTGCATTTTCCAGATCTAAAAGTGTTTAAAAAGAGGCTCCCAGGTTTTTAATGTTTATGGGAATCCTGGTTCTTTTTGAGAGAGTGAAATAAAATAGGAAATCTTTGATTTGTAGTTATTTTAGCTGATTTTAATGCCTGTTTTGTGATATTTGAAGCCGTCTTGAGGCCCCGTGATGAAGTGTTTTGTTGTGTTGCTGTCAGTCAGTGTCCAGCAGGAGGCGCTATAGTGTTAAAATAAGTCTCTGGTATGAACTACAGACACAGAAAGCTCTTCAGGTTTTTCTACGTCCTTGCATATGCGTCTTTACATTAAATTGTCCTCATGTGTAAGTCGCTTTGGATAAAAGCGTCTGGTAAATGTAAATGTAAATAAAAGCCAAGGGAAATCTGTCGCTCGTTTGTAAGTTAATGAGATCTGAGCTCAGATTCTCTTGTCGCAGAAGAGCTGAGATTCACGCTAATGAAAGCAGACATAAGTCAGCATCTTCAAAGACACTCTAATACTTCACATATTTGGAAAGAGTTCCACTAAAAATGCTTGTTTGTCAGGATGTAATTAGTGGCTCGTTATAAATGGACGAAATGCACCAATACATTCAGAACAAATGAGATCATGACTTTAATAAAGACACGACTGCATTACTGTAAGAGACAGGAGACTGAGGAAACAAGCTATGAATCTGCCTCTGAATTATATACACTTATATATATATATATATATATACAGTATATATATACAGATTATATAGTAAATTTTTAGCATTTAAAATACATAAAAAATTATAAAATGATCAAACACTTATAATAAAAAAATATAATATTTGAATATTTTTCAAAAATATTTAAACTCCATTTCTATCCAATAAAACATTTAAATATTTTAGAACTTAGCATAGAAAAATGCATATTCATTATAGAGATGCATAACCTTTTGATTTTATTAATTAAAAATCTTTTTAACCAATGATTTGGCATGACTTCTCTAGTTGTTCATTATTTACTGCATAGGAATTAAAAATATTTTAAGAAAATAATTGTAATTTACATTTTTAATATTTTTTTTAAAGCATGATATCATCAATATTATTCTATCCAATAAAATATTTTAGAACTTAGCATAGAAAAAAGTATAATAATTACACCGATGCATAGCGTTTTATGATTTTATTAATTTGTATGATTTTTTTTTTTTCAGAACTAGAAATATTTTTTAACAAATGAGTTTGCATGACTTTTCCAGTTCGTTATTTACTGGATAAGGATACAAATATTTTAAGAAAATAATTGTAATATTTTTTTTTTTTTTAATTTTTAAAAATGATATTTTTAATATCTTAATATCAATTTCTATCCAATAAAAAATATTGTAGAGCTTAATTGGCATGAAAATTTATATTCATTATACAAATGCCCATAGCGTCTTAAGATTTTCCAGGTCTAAAAATTGATTGTGAGAACCCTGGTTCTTTTGAAGGGATGAACTAAAATAAGAAATATATTAGATTTTTAGTTGTTTTCAGCTGATGTTTTGTCGTATTTTAACTCCTGTGATATTAAGAAAACACTAAGTAGTTCTGATCATGTCATGTTGTTTCTCTGCTGGTTAATTAGTGATTCACTCTCTCTTTCTTCAGTCGTTTCAGGGGACTTGACTGGAGATCTGGGACTAATGAGGTTCAGGGTTCACTCATATGCACAGTATTATGAAGTGGGCTGGTTTTTGAGCAGGTCCTCTGAATGTGTGTGCTGGAATCATGACTCAGATCTGCTGAGTTTCTCCTCGTGGGACGCAGAAATCGCCTGAGAGGCGTCAGCGTTTCCCTCGACTCGCTGCTGATCACAGCATGAACAAAATAAAACGCCTCTCTTTTAGAAACACAGTTTACATGCAGATCTGTCTGACTGATTGACTGCATGTGAATGCATCTCTCTCTTTTGTTGTTTTACACGGTTTGAATTATCAACATGCTGGGAAGAACAAAAGTACATCAAAGTGAAATTAGAAAATGCAAATGCGATATAAAGTTGTTACATTTGTTTTCATTCTTTGCATTACACACTCACACACACACTCACACACACTCACTCTCACACACACACACACACACACACACACACACACACACACACACACACACACACA
>NW_015666558.1:118840-135124 GCF_001515625.1 Sinocyclocheilus rhinocerous
CACTCACACACACACTCACACTATATCAATTCACCATTCTGTAGTGATTTGACTATTTACACTTAGTGTAAATACATATGTGTATATTTAAATGTAATAATTAAAATATTAATTAATTAAGATATTAATTAATATTATAAACTCAGATTCTGAGTTTATATCTCGTAATTCTGAGTTTATACATCTTGCAATTCTGAGTTTAGCTCTCAGAATTGTTGTTTATATCTCAGAATTATATAAAATAATTTTAATTTTTAATATTTTTTTAAAAGCATGATATCATCTATATTATTCTATCCAATAAAATATTTTAGAACTTACCATAGAAAAAAGTATAATAATTACACAGATGCATAGCGTTTTATGATTTTAATTTATGATTTTTTTTTGACTATTTACACTTATAGTGTAAATACGTATGTGTATATTTAAATGTAATAATTAAAATATTACATTTAAATATGCACATATTTACACTACAAGTTAAAAACAACAACTGCATGAGTCGAGCTGTCATCCCAGATCATACTGTCAAATATAGGCCTAGATCATTGTGGATATTACATGATCGGGATTTTGCAGGTAGGATTTATTCTCCCATTGAGAGCACTCTCTCGGCTCGGGTCTTTATGTTATAGTTGAATGTAATGCGCAGCAGAATTTCTCTTTCATCAGGAGCGATGGTGTCAGTGATTTTCATCATCTCCTCCAGGTTTGCAGTGAGCCGTATGAAGTAAATGATGTTCTTTCAGCTGAAAAATGCTGCCAACAGACGCTTTTATTTCATATCGAGAGGCAGTGAACTCCAACCTGGTTTCACATCTTCCCACTCAATAAATGAGCGTTGAGTTAAGGCCGTGGGCTTCTTCTGCCCACCTGCAACCTCCAGCTCTCATTCACAGCGCTTCAGCAAACCTGAGTGTTTCTCGTTTATTATCTTCAGACGTCTTTGATGAAGTGCAAGCGCTTTATAGTTGCACATCATGTCACAGAAAATCCATTCACATCTGTTTCATTCTCAAAGAGCTGCTGAAGTCTGCTGGGTTGAAATATAATATTGTGGATTTATTGTCAATTAGTAAAAGATTAAATTAATAGCTCACATACATAAACCTTGCTGCTTTGCTTTTGTTGAACGCAATGCTTTCCTTATTTTCATGAGGTTATTCTTTTAATAACATCTCAATTGTCACGGCAATCAGGTTTATTTGAAATATACCTTCATTTGAAATAGGTTAAACTGTATCGATCGATATACTGCCAGCTGCAGAAGTGTTCTTTATGTCTGTTTCTTTAAATTCCATATCGATTTTCTGGCATCATAAATATGTTTAAATACAGTTTTCCAAACTGTACGTTTTGACACCTGGAAAGAGTTTGAATTACTAAATGGCCCAGATACATAAAAACAGGATTATTTGAAATTTTTCTGATTCTGAGTTTATCTCTCGCAGTTCTGAGTTTATATCTCGTAATTCTGAATATACTTTAAAATCTATTTTTTCCTATGATGGCAAATCACGTTAGTATGTTTCTGAAGAATCATGTGATGCTGAAGATGATACTGAAAATGTTCCATCTGTCTCTCTCTCTCTCTCTCTCTCTCTCTTCAGTCCGGTCGTTGCGCGTCTCCTGAGCAGACATCAGACCGTCGCCTCGGTTCTCCGGTGTTTATTCGTGAGAAGCGGCTCATGATGCGAGGTTTATCCGTTCTTCAGCTGCTGCTCGTGACGCTGAGCGCGAGAGAAGCGCGGGAGATCGGTGGCGGGAATTTCCTGGAAGACGAGCAGCAGTGGCTCTCAACGGTCCACCGCTACAGCCGCACCGTCAAACACTGGAACCGCTTCAGAGACGTGAGTTATCTGTTTAAAATTACAACCGAACACATATTCTGACTCCACTAACGTACAACATTAAGGGTGTATTTCCTTTACTACAACTATGCTAGCGAACGTTTCCTGAGAGGAATTCGGTTCGTTGACATTAAAGCGGGGCATGTTGTCACAGTGAAAACCATATTGGCACTGTTTTGAAAATATTTTTTTTGTGTGTGTGTGTGGAACAAATGCCAAAACGTGCGTATTTAATATGTATTTTAGGCTGCCAGCCAGAACAATGTCAAACTGAAAACAATAAATCAGTTTATCATATTGAATTGTTGGGGACGATTTTATTTTTTCTTTCTTTTTGGAATTTATCTATGTCGAACAAGAATTTATATAGAATTTACATAGAGTTTATCTATGTTCACAAAGTCTTTTGTATCGTTATTATTTCTGTTACAACCCTTAAAATGATCACAGAAGTACTGGAATACACGATATAAATACTATTGTCTACAGTAGCGATCAAAATAGAATAAATCACCTTTTTGAAAGTAACGACGCTTCTAATAAAGATTGTAGTATCAATTACAACACAAGTGACTTAAAAAGAGATTCATTCAAAAAACGTTAATTCATTCAGGAATGAAACAAGTGAAGTCGTTATGAGCGAGTCATTGAATCATTTGTTCAACTTATTTTTTTTTAACATTTCGTTGAATATTAAATATATTTTATAAATAGACTGCAGCCATTTTTGCTTGAACCTCTAGTAAATTAGGCCTAAGGAGAGTGATATTAAAAAAAATAAAAAAATAAAGTTGGTCATTTATCCACATGTAATGGTATGTCAGTATCGAGAACGTATGCATTATTTTGTGCTAAGTATTCTGCAAATACATTTACATATTTATGTGCTTAATAAAAATACCCTCCATTTGTACTTTTAGTATACTAAACTGGTATACCATACTAAAGTCTGCCTAAATGCTGATGTAGCATAAAACTATTAATTTTAGTTTTTAATGTTTATTAAAAGGTAAACATTTTTAATATTAACTCTTTATTGTCTATAACATGCAAATAATTATCCAGTAGTCATTTGCGACCAGAATTTAAATGTCAGTGCATCTCTAACTTTAACCAATAGAATTACATTTATAGTTTTCATCAGGGTTGTTATCGTTAACTAAAACTAAAACCATTTTTAAAAAGTTGTTACGTGAAAAAACCCCCACAAAAAAACCTATTTCAGCTAATTTTTCATTTTCGTTTCAGTGGAAGTACTAAAATATTTAAAACTAAATAAACTAATTAGTAAAAAATAATAATTACTGTGAAAAGCAATAACATGACAATAACACTGTATGTAGATCACCTCAACATCATTCAAGATGATAACCTCAATTCAGTATATGAAAAATGGCAGGAAATAGATACACATAATGTATGTTAATAAACATACTGAATTTATGAGCTGTTATTCTGAAAATTATTTTTTCGCCAGAGCAGCGAGGAAACATTTCCTGCTCTTTTCCACACATAATATCAGCTCATCTCCATCATGCTGTTTAGGAAGAAAGCTGGTGAGAAATGACAGCTGAAGTCTCGTCTGCTCCCCGAGGCTCTGCTGTCTGGATGAGTTAGTGCTACAGAGACAGACATTGTGTGTTTTGTGTTTATTTATTTGAGAGAAAGACCGCTTGGGAACCGTCCGTCAGCGCAGGACTGACTCAGGTGACAGAGATTGTGTGTGCGTGTTTTTAGAGCAAGAGTTTTGGTTTAGGCTGCGTAGTTGGTCTCAGTTAACCTCATCAGGTTAGTAGCAGGGCTGTCAAAATGGCTGAAAAAAATGCATAATTTCAGTTAGGGTAAAGAACAGCTTTTGGCTTCTCTCCTGAGGCCACAAGAGGGCGCATCGAGCAAAATATTACTAATGCACGTTTATTCAAAGCATAAGATAACATGACTATCTGTGGAAAAAAAGTGCATAATGTTTAAAATAATGTTTATAAACCAATTATAATTAATTAAGTTGCTTAAACAACTATAAACAAAACAGCATCATGTTTGTATGCATAGTTTAATACAAAGGACCGAAAGCCAATCACACAGAGTAGCCTACATTTTTCATTTAAAGGTGCCATAGAATGGAAAACTGACTATTTACCTTGGCATAGTTGAATAATAACAGTTCTGTACATGGAAATGACATACCGTGAGCCTCAAACGCCATTGTTTCCTCCTTCTTATGTAAATCTCGTGCATGCAAAAGACCAGTGAAAAATAGGCGAATCAGAACATAACACCGACTGTGACGTTACAGTCGGGATCACTAATAGTTACGCCCCCAACATTTGCATATACCCGCCCATGTTCTATGCCAGCCGCCAGCCGAACCTGCACAGCCAAATCATCAGAAGTTCTGCAGGTATTGTGAAGAAACAAGCGAGGACAAATCCTAGGGTTGTAAATGGACATGTAAAACCGTTTCTGGAGATTTTTTGCCCTTAACTAAGCCACATACCTTCTATGTAGATATCAGAGAATCATTGTAGGTATCAATGCATTCTATGGCACCTTTAAAAACACGAGTTGCAGTGGGGTGGGAAAAATCCCCCGCCACAAAGTCTCGAGATATGTCTTTTCAAAGTTAAACTTGCATTAATTTTACATGACTTTCTAAACATGCGGCTCTTTTGTGCGAGACGCGAGTGCAACGGTGATAGATGTCCCTCTAGAAAATGCGCGAAATATGCGTTCTGTGTGAACGGCTTGGTTTTAGTTTTGACGTAAACAAGATCTTCTCCGCATTGACGTTCTCTTTTTCTGCAATATTTTTAATGAGCAACGCAGCAGCACCGCATCTAGTGGGTTCAACTGGAGAGGCTAAAAAACATTATAATGCAACTACACTTACATCGTCATCGTGTCTCGTGCGCCGCTGATAAGGCTGTCTGACGCACACCTAAAATTCAACAACCTAAAATGTGGATTTTTATTTTAAATTCGACGAATATTCGAAATTCAAATTTTTTTTGACAGACCTATTTAGTAGCGATGTGATTGGTTAACTGAAGGACTGCGTTATGGTTCTGGCATCGACACAGCACACTATGGGTTTTATTGTCTTGTTTGGGTCCATGCTTGTCTAAAATCAAAAATCGAACTAATTTCTGACTCATCATTCTGTTTGTTTCTTTAGTATAGTTGCTAAACACCATTTAAATCTTATAGAGCCAGTATATGAAACAAACCTGAAATTGTACTCACCCTCAGGCCATTCAAGATTAGGATGAGTTTGTTTCTTCATCAGATTTGGAGAAATGTAGCATTGCATCAGTGTCTCAGCAATGGATGCTCTGCAGTGAATGGGTGCCGTCAGAATGAAAGTCCTAACAGCTGATAAAAACATCACAATAATCCACACCACTCCAGTCCATCAGTTAACATCTGGAGAAGCCAAAATAAAGAAAGAAACTCATCTCTGATGGCCTGAGGGTGAGCACAATTTCAGCAAATGTTCATTTTTGGGTTAACTACTCGTTTGCATGTTTATGATCTTCATCAAGCATATTTACCTTTGAACTAACTTGTGATCAAATACCAAAACACAAAGTTAAAGTGACAAAGCTACAAGACGGCTCATTTGTTTTGCTTCCTAAAATACTATCTGTCACTTTGGAGTGACAACAAAATGTTGGCGCATGATGAATGATTTGTGAATAAATGAATCTCAAGTCTTTCTGTTCAGTCTTTTGCAACAACTTTAACGCTGGTCAGAGGTGAAAACTGGAGTGTTATAATGTAAATTATGAGCTGATGCATTGTGATACAGTCGTCACACTTGCCATATGCCAGTCTAGAGAGACGTGTGTGTGTGTGTGTGTGTGTGTGTGTGTGATTAATGCTTCTGTGTGACATGTTTATTCACACTCCTAACACTGTAAACACAGTCTATTAGCCTCATGCTACTCTTCTTTACAGTAGTAATCATGTGCTTCACTCCGGTGCTTCTTGTCTCATTGTATTTGTTAGTACAGGCTGCACTACAATATGCACTTCCAAAAGACTAGTCACAGCTGAGGATGAGTTATTGAACACATGGGCATGTTGTGTTTTACTTTTTGAAATGTTACTGTCGGGGTTCAAAATGAAGTTTTTGCCACACTGTCATTAGTGGGAGAATTATGTATTTCTTACCAGCCATACAACTGTATTTTGCATGTTCTTTATTCATGCATTTATCTTACAGTTAAGTGATTGAGCTGTTTTTTTCCGTGCAACACTCTGCAGATGTAAAAGATCTGTCACAAAACATGTTATATCTTACATTGTTGTTTTGTTACATTGTGCTGTTTTATGTTACGTTTTGTTTTGCAATGCTGTTTCATGTTACATTATATTTGTTCTTTTATGCTGTTATTTTGTTTTGTTATGCTGTTTTGTTACATTGTTTTATATTACATTGTTTTGTTATATTTAATGTTGTTTAATGTTATGCAATTTTGTTACGTTATGTTGTTTTGTTATATTTTAATGTTTTGTTGTTTTATGATATGTCTTGTTATGCTGTTTTATGTTGTTGTTTTATGTTTTGTTCCTTTATATTTTGATATATGTTTTGATATGTTGTTCTTTAATGTTATGTAGTTTTGTTACATTTTTTTTGTTTTTTTTGTTTAACATTGTTATTAATATATTTTTTATTTTAAAGGTATATGAGGAATTATCCCTCATGTGTCACCACATGGATGTCTGAAGAATAAAAACTTCAGGCATTCTAGATAAGCTTCTTTTTATTTTTATTTCAAGTAGATTTAGTTGATTTGAACAACACATGTCTCTTACATGAGTGACAGTTTGATTTACACCATGTAATATTGCAGGTTTTTGTGAGTAATTGTTTTATTTACTCTACAAGCCAAAGCCAGTTTGATTTGCATTTTGGTGCATTTTTGCTGCATGCTCATTTTGGACCCTGTGTACTATACTATATTATACCATACTAGAAATGCAACCGTATTTTGAAATCTGTCTGCTTCGGGTGATTCACTGAGCGAAAAAGTTGACTCCGTAAGCAGCTGACTGATGCTCTTGTCACGTTATCTCCTGTTTTTGCATAATGTGTGATGCAAATCTCAAACTTCAGAACAGATTCCAGCACAATTAGCTGCAGCTGCTGAAGGGAAGCGTGACTCAAACGTTACGGCGCGGACTGAGTAATATCTGCGCACTGAAGCAGTGATTGATTAATAGCTCTGCAGCGCGGCATCATTATTAATAACAGCACTGCTCCTGAGACAGTCGTTAGGAAAGCAGCGTCTCATCACGATCGATTATGCCAAGAAGAATCGTGTTATCTTGCAGTCATGTTTCAGACAGATTTCTTGACTGATAATGTCTTGCACAGATGGTTGCTTCGCAGAAAAATATGGGGAATATGCTGAGAATGATTCGTTGCAACTGCTGTTAATAAATTAGATGAAGGGTATTTTGTTGATTCATGGTGTAAAATAAATACTAGAGAGCTGATTTAGACTATTTTGTTTGTAAATGAGTTTTTGAATGACAATATTGCGGTAAGTTGAGGGAACTAGTTGATTGAGTTTACAGTTAATCTGCTCTTCTGAACCAGACAGAACAAATCACATTTGCAACCTATTTTGCTTCTGTAATGTGCCTTATTTCTGAGTGAAACAGGAAAAAATGTAGTTTGAGAATTATTTAATTTAGAAGCAATTGATTGGATGAAGATAAACAGTGACAGGCTTTCTGCTGGTCTTTAAAAAATCTTAATTCGCCCTTCCAAGGCCTAAAAAGGTCTTGAATCAGAAAGTCTTAAATTCATAAAATCATGGCTTTAAATGTTGCATGCACTGAAAAAAAAAAAGAAAAGAATATCTTCCTCTGTATTTTTGTCTTATCAATATAAATATATATCATGACACATTTACTTGAATGACATAAAATAAGTCTTGTTTTATGAGAAATTGTTCAAAAGTAAGTGAGTTTATGATAAAACAAGAACAAATATCTGTCAATGTGGAATGAAAACTTTTCTTTAAATCTATTTGATTTTTCTGAGCCCATTGGCAAATATTTGTTGTTGTTTTAATCAAACTCATTTCATTTTGATCAATTTCTCATAAAACAAGACTTATTTTATGTCACTTTGCTTCTGAAGTAAATGTTTTTTAAACACTCTGTTTATCAAGTTTTTACGATAAAATTGACAGTGCAAAATACAAATTAGCCTGAACAGATCTTCCCCATATAACTCTACAACATAACCTTTAATCTCCATTCCATAGTGCCACAAGTTTGCTGATAGAAGACATTTAGAGACCATATATTGACATATACTGTGTTCTTTCAATTTTTCTTTTAGTTTTGCAGAGGTCTTAGAAAGTCTTAAATTTTCCTTTATCAACCTGCAGAAACCTGGATGAATCTTTTGGGTTAGTATTGCTCATTCGTTAGCCTCTTTGTATAAACGCATCTGCTAAATAAATAAATATGAATGTAAATGCAACAAACAGGAAAATTGCAAAATTGAGTTTGAATTGGACAGCAATTCACGCAATCGTACTTTTTAACTAGAAAAGTTTGACAAGATAATCTTTGAAAGTTGACTTGGCAAAGGCTTGTTTGAAAATTTTTGAAGGTCTGTAAATGCCATCAGTGTGTTGTGGCCAATTCAGATTCCAACTTGTGAATTGAGAGAGAGACGATTTAATTGTTGTGGTATATGAAAGAGAAAAGAAGGTCAGTGCAAGCAGAAAAGCATGCTGGAATCACACTGATAGAGACACATGTTTCTGTGTCTCTGCGTCAGACCTCACAGAAGGTGTTGAAGTCTGTGCTCTTGGGTTTTGTGTGTGTTAATGAGAATCTCGACTGCTAAAGTGAGTAATTACTTAAAGCCTGATTGTCTTTTTGTGTTTGCTGAATCAGTTATGATGAGATGACCTTATTTTGGGATCACGTTTCTCTTTGTGTCCTCATAATCTGCTGGCGTGTCCTAATCGTGTTGTTTATGAATATGTTTTACAAACTGATAACCCTGGTCAGAAGATCAGCACATGTTGTGTTCCTCTGTTTACTGCTAATAACAGCTCTGATGCTGTAGGACCTGTTGATTGGCTCTCTGTAAGATTTAACCTTGGTTATCCTGGTCCCAACAGTAGACATGTGGTGATAGAATGTAATTTAGTGACACAACCAGTAAAAACTAGACTGGCCTCATCCACGATGAAATATCAGTGATGTTTTGTAGCATGTTTCAGAATCTATTCTTAAAAATGACCCTGGATTAACGTTTTGCCCATATATGGTAAGCGGCTCAGGAAGTGGGTGTGGCTTGAGCTCTGCTGTGTGTAAGTGTCCTCCTCAAAGCTTTGTTGGTAACTGGATTTATTTTACATTCAGGGCACATTATCAACAAAAGAACAGAAATCTTGTAGCTGTCAGAGACCGTGGATGGCATTGTCTTATCTTTTAGTTGTTATGCAGCCATAGGGATATCTCAAGTTTTGCTATTATTTTTTAATGGCATCACTTTATATTAAGATCCAAATGCATGCATTACTGTTGATTGGCTCTCTGTAAGATTTAACCTTGGTTATCCTGGTCCCAACAGTAGACATGTGGTGACAGAATGTAATTTAGTGACACAACCAGTAAAAACTAGGCTGGCATCATCCACGATGAAATATCAGTGATGTTTTGTAGCATGTTTCAGAATCTATTCTTAAAAATGACCCTGGATTAACGTTTTGCCCATATATGGTAAGCGGCTCAGGAAGTGGGTGTGGCTTGAGCTCTGCTGTGTGTAAGTGTCCTCCTCAAAGCTTTATTGGTAACTGGGTTTATTTTACATTCAGGGCACATTATCAACAAAATAACAGAAACCTTGTAGCTGTCAGAGACCGTGGATGGCATTGTCTTATCTTTTAGTTGTTATGCAGCCATAGGGATATCTCAAGTTTTGCTATTATTTTTTAATGGCATCACTTTATAATAAGGTCCAAATGCATGCATTAACTAGCTGTATGTTTGTTACAGTATTTATTAACCTTTATTAATGTCAGTTAATAACTAGTTCATGTTAGCTGAGGTTCATTTAATAATATTAACAGATGCAACTTTTCAATTTAATAATGGCTCAGGAAGTGGGTGTGGCTTGAGCTCTGCTGTGTGTAAGTGTCCTCCTCAAAGCTTTATTGGTAACTGGGTTTATTTTACATTCAGGGCACATTATCAACAAAATAACAGAAACCTTGTAGCTGTCAGAGACCGTGGATGGCATTGTCTTATCTTTTAGTTGTTATGCAGCCATAGGGATATCTCAAGTTTTGCTATTATTTTTTAATGGCATCACTTTATAATAAGGTCCAAATGCATGCATTAAATAGGGATATCTCAAGTGCTGCTATTTTTTGAATGGCATCACTTTATAATAAGGTCCAAATGCATGCATTAACTAGCTGTACGTTTGTTACAGTATTTATTAACCTTTATTAATGTCAGTTAATAACTAGTTCATGTTAGCTGAGGTTCATTTAATAATATTAACAGATGCAACTTTTGAATTTAATAATGTATTAACCCTGTATCTTGACATAAATAATAGTCCATCAAATAAAATTTTTTAAAATGAAACTTCTGGCTTTTATGACTCATGTAGTCTGATATAATGAGAATATGGGGTAAAAACAGATCAATTTTATTCAGAGGCCCAAAGTGAACAAAAATATGCAATTTGCTGCAGATGCTGATATTTATATGATGTAATTCTGATGCTTGAAAAGGTAAATCAATGAGTTCTTTATACAATTTAATAATGTATTAACCCTGTATCTTGACATAAATAATAGTCCATCAAATAACATTTTTTAAAATGAAACTTCTGGCTTTTATGACTCATGTAGTCTGATATAATGAGAATATGGGGTAAAAACAGATAAATTTTATTCAGAGGCCCAAAGCGAACAAAAATATGCAATTTGCTGCAGATGCTGATATTTATAAGATGTAATTCTGATGCTTGAAAAGGTAAATCAATGAGTTCTTTATAACAGTACAGCATGATACTGACATAAAATGATATAAATATCAGTCTATATCTCCAATAATATGAGATTGAAATGCTCCAAACATATAATGCAGTGATTGAGAGCTGAAGAAATAAAGGCTCCTCAGAAGATGTGAGATGTTCTGGAGGCTTGTGAAGATCATTCCTCCGCTGAGGAACAGTGAAAGTAAAGCTTCTGGAAACAAACGCTCCTCAAAAGATCCTGAGGATCAGATTTGAGACTCTAAAACATGATTGATGGAGAATCAAGTAAAGCTGAGCTGCTTCAGTCCAGTTCATCTGGAAATATTACTAACAATTGCAAAGTTAAAAGTGATTCATATTTTGCTGTCAAACAGACTGTATTTTATTTATTCAGAGGCGAACTCGTGTTCTCATTAGATCTACAGCATGCCGGTTTGTTCAGGAAGTTAATGTGGATGTAAATGCATAAACTCTTGCTTCATGGCTGCCATGGTGGTGCTTAATTCTTAATGATGCATCTGCTCTCAGCACCTGTCCTTTAAAGTTTCATCATCAGGAGCCTTTCACCCGTCTGCAGCTCTCAGAAACGCTGTATAAAACCGGCACACATACAGAAGGGGACATTGAGGAGTTGAGCCGCAAGCCGTGTTTGTCCTTCTGCATATGCTTTCAGTCAGACAGCAGGGGATTGTGGGTAATTGCTCTCGCTCAGGGCGATGTGGCCAATGCGTCTGCCCTCCACTGCCCACACGTTTGCTGCACTGACGCAGGTTAAAGGACATTTTAAAAGGGACGCACGCGTCCTGGTTTCAAAAGACAGTATAGATAATGCACATTAAAGCAAGTTTTTGGCATTTTTATGCACATTTTATGCCTGATATTTAATTATTTTAGGCTGTAACAAAGTATTCAGTCAAATAAACAATGTAACACTAAGGCGTCTGTCAGGGTTTGGTTGGATGATGAAAAACGTGTCTAAACGACAGGCGCTTGGAAAGTAAGATGAATTTACGACGTCAGCTGAAAAGAAAGTTCTTTCAGAGGTGAAATAGATTGTTACATTTTGATTAAAGATTATGCATGTTATTTCATATCAATGCATGTTTTTTTTAAATGATGCATTGATGAATCATTCATTGTAAGTTCAGAAACATGAGTTTAGAAAATTAATAGGATAAGTTTTAACTTCATGCCAACTTTAACAACTTAATTAATTTTTTTCCCCAGTTTTGCTACTTTTTTTAAACAAAGTCCGTTATATTGTTTTCAGTCCAGTTTTACATACACCTTAAAAAAAGGCGTAAAACAACTTTCACTCAGAAATTTGTAGTAAATTTCACAACTTATTGCAATTAAATGAATTATTAATATTTTTTAATTAAAATGAAAAGAAACGGCAAGTAACACAGTGAATTAAATGTTTGTTTGTTAAACATTTGTTAACATTATTTAACTTCATTAGTTAACATGACTAACAATTAAAACATTTACAGCTTTTATTAATCTGAATGATAATTTCAGCATTTATTAATACATTTTTAAAATCAAAAGTTGTCTCTGTTAACCTTAATGCACTATTTACTAACATAACCATTTTTAGCATTAACACAGGTTAATAAATGCTATAAAATATATATTGTTCATTATTAGTTTGTGTTAGCTAATGCAATAACTAACGTATAAAATGAGACCTTATTGTAAAGTGTTATTATATTTTCTTGTTAAATGTCTTTTAGGGCTGCAGGATAAATCGCATGCGATAATCATGCACATCTCGTCAGTAAAGCCGGTTCTATAATCAGTAGTAAATCTCCATCATGTGCTTTCAGATGGAGCAGCATTTACTACACAGAGCCGTAGTTCACTGACAAGCTAAGCAAAAAAATCGCAGACGATATCATCGATATTATGAAATCGTGCTGCGATAATAAAGTTGTTTGCGTAGCTTCTCAGTGAACTACGGCTCTGTGTAGTAAATGCTGCTCCATCTGAAAGCACGTGAAAATACCACATTTAATAACATGTTTTTACTCCAAACTCACTTCATAACGTCAGTCGAGTGTTGAAATAAATCCTTCTGTGAGATGATGTGGCTTCTCACACAGAATAAGGCACGCAACATATTTCTATTCTAAGCGATGATAAAGGCATTGCATTATTATATAATTTATTATAAGGGAAATTATAATTAGAAGAACTCAGATAAATGAAATCTAATAAATTAAAGTTAAATCTTCTGTTTATTCAGCTGCAGTGATAGGAATTTACTGGATTTCTTTTGCGGGGCGTATTTGGAGTTTCTTTGGCATTCGGATGGAGATTTACTACTGATCACAGAACCGTGCTTCACTGACAAGATGCATGCATTAATATCGCAGCTTTTGCCTAATATCGATTGCAATTTATCGTGCAGCCCTAATGTCTTTGTTTTATTTAACTTAAGAAAATATGTTTTTTACAGTATACATATGCAGTTTCCAGTGAGTTTTTCAAGAGAAAATGTACAAATGTAGTTGTCATTACGCTTCAGGATTTTATAGCAGGAGGTCTGTTCATGTCACTGTGCTTGTTGATTTTTATTATGTTCGTACATAGAGACGGGTTATTGTTAGCTGAAATGCACCATTTAGTAAGCAATGGATAGTAAATGCACACACACTATGATTCACATCAGTTTGTCAACACACATTAGCATAATGTCACACACACTCTCAGATTCATGCATATGCAAGAAATAGCTTTGCTTTTCAGCAGCCAGATTTGTGTGTGTGTGTCAGCTTGTTAATATTTCCAGGGACAGACCGTAATAGTTATGCAGATATCTGGCATATTGGCTCTGTTACAGAACCAGAAATATAATGCAAGTGCAAAAACATACTGGATATATAGCTATGTTTGGCAATGCATTGTTAGTATGTGGTCCTGTTGAACATGCTTTAAGGAATAGTTCACCCAAAAATTACAATTAGCTGAAAATATATTCATCTTCAGGCCTTCTAAGATTAGGATGAGTTTGTTTCATCAGGTTTGGAGAAATGTAGCATTGCATCACTTGCTCTGCAGTGAATGGGTGCCGTCAGAATGAGAGTCCAAACAGCTGATAAAAACATCACAATAATCCACAAGTAATCCACACCACTCCCCTGATGAAGACACACACTCATCCTAATCTTAGAAGGCCTGAAGATGAATATATTTTCAGCAAGTTGGTTGCAAACCTCAGTATTCTTGCCGATAAAACAGTGTTGTTATTCAGGTAGAGGGATATAAACATGTCAGTAGTTTAACTTACTTTAAACAGACTTGTAGCAAGACATTCACTTCTCCGAGTAAAGGAGTTTTTTTATTTGTTGTAAATCAGATCTGATAGGATGTCAACATGTGGTGGATTATTTCACAGTCTTTTCACTGGAGCGAGCCGCTGTTCTTTTGACAGTGAAAGCCTTTCTTGTGGGTTTTTGTGAGCAGTGTATAACCGCGGTCTCATGCGGTGAAGCATTTTGTGTAGCGTTCAGTCCTGAAAGTCTTCATTTGAAACCCTTCTCGGGCGTCAGATCGGCTTTCAGATAGCTGGGAATAATTTAAGGCGGCGATATGATCTCAGACTGAAGTCGTGAGACACAGACGGATCTCCAGGTATTGTGTCTTTTGAAGAATCGTAAATCACGCCTGACGTGAGCGCGTGGCTTTAGAATATCAAACCTAATAACAGAGCACTTCTACCTTTCTCCTGGAAGTCTTTTAAATGCAGGTCTTCTCTGACGCAGCGGGTTCAGGAAGTCTTTGTGTTTTATGTGTTAGAGGTAAAGACACGTTACCCTCAGGATGAGGCTGCTTCAGTGCCTTTGAAATAAAAATGTTGTTTGTTCTGATTTAAATGATTTAGTTTGATGTTTGTTCTACAGTCATTGAAGGGAAAGTGTTGGACAAGCAGAGCCAGTGCAGGGCTCCAGACGCATTCTTCCCACTGGTCGCTCCTTTGTGATATGTGACCCTGGAGCACAAAACCAGTCTTAAGTCTTATAGCCAAAAATACATTGTATGGGTCAAAATTATACATTTTTCTTTTATGCCAAAAATCATTAGGATATTCAGTAAAGATGATGCTCCATGAAGATATTTTGTAAATTTCCTACCGTAAATATATCAAAACTTAATTTTTGATTAGTAATATGCATTGCTAAGAACTTCATTTGGACAACTTTAAAGATGATTTTCTCAATATTTAGATTTTTTTGCACCCTCAGATTCCAGATTTTCAAATAGTTGTATCTCAGCCTAATATTGTCCTATCCTAACAAAGCTTATTTATTCAGCTTTCAGATGATGTATAAATCTCAATTTTGAAAAATTGACACTTCAGACTGGTTTTGTGGTCCAGGGTCACATATATTGAACTCAGAGAGAAAAACCGTATAAAATATCCCAGAAAACATGGTATATGGCATCTCTAGCATTTGCATTGGTCGAAGTGTTAAATTAGTGGTGCATTATGACAGAAAAAGTTCTTAAATGTAATGAGCATGTTTGTTGGTGGGCAAAAAAAAAGCCTCTAAGACTAGATTGCTCTATTCTTTTTTTCTATTCTATCTGTTTTCTTTTTATTTATTATATAATAAAAACAACAACCTTGCTACATGTACTGCGTTAGGCTAACTGAGACTTGTCTTAGCACTTGCAATCATTGCTCTCTTGTTCATTTTGATTGCGTCCATTGTCCTCATTTGTAAGTCGCTTTGGATAAAAGCGTCTGCTAAATGCATTGAATATTAAATTTGTGATCTTGTTGTCACGTTTTACAAGAAAAGATAATTGTCTGTTTTGCTTACATAGCTACATCTACACACCTTTCACTTTTTAAGACTGAAACAAAAGATGGATTCATTGTTATTCTTAATTAAAAAGCACAACAACAATAAAACAGTAAGATACAATGACAAACTAGCTTACAAAACGTTTATTAACAAAAACGAATAAGACGAGGCATGGCATGCGCCACATGCTGTATTATATAATAATAAAAGAGAGCCTCCATAGCATAACGTGAAGTAAACAGCAAAGATAACAAGCTTTTCAAAATGAAAACAAAAAGAAAAGTAAAACTAAACTTGCTGTCGGTGACGGCGCTTGCATGTTTTTCCCTCACAAGAATACCAACATGTTCACCTTCTCTGGTTTAAGAAGCGGTCTCTTACTTTGCTTTAGCTTGAAAACCATCCATCGTTTCCTCAATATTCGCGTCATTTTTGCTGCAGGCAGCTTCGCGCTCCTGATGCGGCAAGTATAGGCTAAACCAGGCTCTACACTCGAAGAGCTGCGCAGCTCAAACGAGTCGCGCGGTTTCGTTATGCTTTCAGTTTCGTTTGCCGTTTGATGTTTCTCATATGCAACAGAAATTTA
>NW_015666558.1:137057-148945 GCF_001515625.1 Sinocyclocheilus rhinocerous
GGGGGGTCAGAAGGTTTGGGTGGGGGGTATTTCTTATGTTTTAAATAGTGCTGTCAAGTAATTTATTTTATTTTTTTTAAATCTAATTAATTACATAATGTGCCAATTAATTAATCAAATTAATCTCAAATTAATAGAATGAATTAATAAACATGCACATCATGTGCCCATTAATTAAAGATAAAGTTTTTATTAAAGATAATAGTTATTGTGTTAATTTAGAAAAAAACACTGAATAGACATTGCAAAAAAGTAGCTTTAGAAAGAAATATAAGTAGCTTTAGAAATAAATATTTTAATTCAACATACAAAAATACAAATAAATAGGCTAGTGAAATATAAAATTATTTAAAAAAAAGAAACAATACTCTAAATATAAAACTAAAAGCGCCAGTAGGTGGAGACAAATCCCTGTCTTAATAAGTGAATGATTTAGTCATTCATTCAATCGATTCGTTCAAACGGCCGATTCATTCAGAAACGAAGCAAGTGATTGCCTTTATGAATGGCTCACTGAATCATTGATTCAGTCGATTCGTTTAAAAACTTGGATTCTGTGTGTTGATCAGAGACGCACAACAGTTCTCCTTATTTTTGTTGGCGAAATTACTGACAATGTGTCAAATGTAATTATTCACACCTTATCTTCATTATAGTAACACGTGCAACTTTCACGCGCATCTGACTAACATTACCACACGCTTGTATTTTAGTGTTGCTGTTAATGTTGTGGTTATTTTAGCAAATGGTTTTCTCCGTAAATTCAGTTCAACAGCATTAAGTTGAAGAGGGTAAACTTGATCTCGACTGAATCTGCACATGCATTTCAGGTGTTCTTGCTCCGTCCAAGCAATAAATGCATGTCTTTGAATGAGTGCTGTAATTAAATCTAGCGTATGATTAAAACGATGAGTGGGTCCGGTGATGCTTTGCTTGACTCCAAAAGAGTTTATTAGGTCAGTAAACGCAAGTCCTAATGCATCATTTGTATTATCAACATGAATGTTGAAATCTCCGACAATTGGCGCTTTATCAACAGTAACCAATAGGTCTGGGAGGAAATCTGCAAATTCTTTTAGGAAATCTGTATATGGCCCTGGTGGTCTATACACAGTAGCCAGAGAAAGAGATACGATAGATTTCTTTTGCATATCTGACAGTGTAACATTAAGCAGAAGTATTTCTTTAAGGCAAAGTGTACAACTGTTAATTTGTGGAAATGACAAATAACTCCTTGAATTGTAATTATGATGGCTTCAGTGGAGCACTGGTTATTTGGACTACTTACGCATTCAATCGGTCCGCTATTGTCTGCCAGGCCTTTTCTCTTTGTTTTATTATAGCAGCTGTATTTCCCTTTTTACATATTATATGTTTCACCTTTTCATATGTTTCCATTAGAAGCTGTTGCTCAGTTGGGTTTATTAGGTCAGTAAACGCAAGTCCTAATGCATCATTTGTATTATCAACATGAATGTTGAAATCTCCGACAATTGGCGCTTTATCAACAGTAACCAATAGGTCTGGGAGGAAATCTGCAAATTCTTTTAGGAAATCTGTATACGGCCCTGGTGGTCTATACACAGTAGCCAGAGCAAGAGATACTATAGATTTCTTTTGCATATCTGACAGTGTAACATTAATTAGAAGTTGTTATTTTTTAAAGTCTAATAAATGTTGCAATTAATAGCTCTCAGTTATACTGTAACGTTGAATGAATAAAGTCAGTGGTTAAATACTACAATTTCATAGAGACATCAGTAGTATTGGTATCAGTGATACTGGCCTTCAGTCATAATATATTTTAAAATCAGACAGGGCTATAGAAATGCATATTAATATTTACAAGTAAATCTCCATATTATGCGTAGGCTAGCCTACTTTCTATCCGACCCCCCCCCCATATCTAGTTTTGACATCCATCAGGGGGGATCAAGCCTTCTTTAGGGGGGTCAGACCCCTCCAAACCCCCCCGTAATTCGCTCCCTGTTTTTCGGTAAGATACATTCCATGCGATATCATTAAATCTAGCGTATGATTAAAACGATGAGTGGGTCCGGTGATGCTTTGCTTGACTCCAAAAGAGTTTATTAGGTCAGTAAACGCAAGTCCTAATGCATCATTTGTATTATCAACATGAATGTTGAAATCTCCGACAATTGGCGCTTTATCAACAGTAACCAATAGGTCTGGGAGGAAATCTGCAAATTCTTTTAGGAAATCTGTATACGGCCCTGGTGGTCTATACACAGTAGCCAGAGCAAGAGATACGATAGATTTCTTTTGCATATCTGACAGTGTAACATTAATTAGAAGTTGTTATTTTTTAAAGTCTAATAAATGTTGCAATTAATAGCTCTCAGTTATACTGTAACGTTGAATGAATAAAGTCAGTGGTTAAATACTACAATTTCATAGAGACATCAGTAGTATTGGTATCAGTGATACTGGCCTTCAGTCATAAAAAAAGATGCCATTAATATACTGTCTTTATGTTGTTTGTACATTAATTTGAAGATTGAATGCGAAGCTATTGCGATATAAAAGTGTATTTAAAAGTTAATGCAATATAAATTATTTTCTAGGTGGGATTAATCGCGATTAATTTAAGAAGAATGCGATTTATTATTATTTTTAAATCGATTGACAGCACTAATATCTATTTTTTTATTTATTTTTTTCTGTTTAGATTTTTGGGTTAACGTGGCAGAACAACTTTGTATATAGATTTGTATGTCGTATGATTGCCTGATTACATGATTATGTTTAGTTCTGTGAGTGGCGTGTAGTTTTGATCTTTGCATTTTAATCCTATTTTGTGTAAAATGTGAAGATTCGTGTTTTTAGGGCTTGAAACCCTGACTAACATTATACAGTAAGTGGGAGCCAGGGAAAAATCCATCCTGTGAAAGTCGTGAAATGTCATAGTTGCTCTTGCTAACGGATTATTCCTGGTTCAGACTGTGTGTGAATGGTGATGATGATCTGCAGTGCATCAGCAGGATCTTCTGCACAGTTGGTTTTCTAGTCTCTTGTTCCTGTGGAGCGAATCTAAAAGTGCAGCTGGCAGCTTCAGACTGTGATATCGATTTATTCTGGCCACATGATAAGAGCTGGAGGTTGTATGGATTCTGCCCGGGAGGAGTGAAAAACACACGCTCGACTGAAGAAAATGTCCAGTTTCATGGTGCTCGTATGGCTGGACTGATATGAAACCGCAGTCTGGGAAGAGCCTTAATGCATTTCTGACAGGATGCGGCGGCAGGTCTTTTATTTCTCTGGCCGTGTCTGTCAGTAAATGGGCGAGAGTGCATAGAGAAAGAAAATAGAGATGGGGAAAGTGAGTGAAAAACTCTGCAGTGGCAGTTGTGACAGTGTTTCAGAAAGTGATGCAATGCACACTTATACTCTGTTCTAAAACACAGTGTGCTGCCTATATAGACAGCATTTTAAAGCATGTCAGGACACTGAGGCTGTTCCAAAAGATTCTTTTCAACTTTTTGTTAAAGTGCATTACTATGCACAAGCATGCCTGTGATGTTGCTTTAGAATTTGGCCAAACTCTGATTTTTTTTTACTTATTTCAGTCAAATTCTAAGGCAGCGTCACATGTAAGCTTGTGCATTGCATTCCTGTAGCTCAAGCAGTAGATCATGGTGCTTGCAACACCAAGGTCGTGGGTTCAATTCCCAGGGAATGCATGCACTGATCAAACATATACCTTAAATGCAATAAAATTCATTTTGGATAAAAGCATCTGCCAAATGCATAAATGTAAAACAGGGTTATTATAGTTAACTAAAACTGAAATGAAAACCTAAAATAAAATACTAATAAAAAATGATAAAAAAATTAAACCTAAAATTAACAAATTAAAAAATAAAATTCTAATCTAAAATGAAAGCATTTTCATTACTCGAAATAAATAATCAATCTTAACTGAAAAAAATATTTTGCCAGGGCAGTATCTCATTTTTATTTAGTTGAACTTGATGTACTAAAATAACTAAAATTGAAATAAAAAATTATAAAAGCTATATTAACATATTAAAAAAAAAAACTACTGAAAATGACAATAACACAAAAAATAACTAAAATTGAAATGAAAATGGAAAATTAAAAGTGATTCAAAATATGAATACAAACTATAATAGCGTCTCGGTAATACTAAAATAACACTGATGTAAATTGTAATGCATTGCAAAAAAAATCTCTATAAAAGTGGAGGAAGTTCTTACAAAGTAGTTTATTAAATACTGATATATATATAATTCTTATTAGTGTTTCACAAATTAATTATTGACTTCTGAGTTTGTAATTAATTTAGGATGCTGTCTATGTTAGACTCACTTGATGTCGGAGCAGAGCGCAGAGCTAATCACGCAAACGCTGCGATGAAAATATGATTTTCTCTGGGAATGAAACCACAACAAAAGTGTTACTGCAGAGAGCAGCGTTTGGGGAGAACTTCTCAGATCACAGGCTGACAGGCAGAGAGGCTCTTTTGAGTCTTGAAGAGTGACATGGAGAGCTGCTGGGTCATCGGCCCGTCACTCGTCACTTTAAATCATCAACGAGGAAATCCCACCCGTTTACAAACAGATCATTCCGTTTTTTAAGTTTCAGACCCTCTGCTTGGGACTCTCTGAAAAACAAAAAACATTTAGATGTATGTAGTTGCATTGAATATTATGCTTCCATCTATTTGGATTACACAGTTTTAACCCAAACACAATAATAAACATGCATATTTGTCATGCATATTGTAATAGATTTCTGTAATAGCACTAATAAACTGAATGTGGTTAAAATTCACACTAATCAGGTTTGTATGTTTATCATCAAATCAATCCAGTTTGTTTCAATATAATTTTATTTTAACTGAATATCGTTTGTTTCACAGCTAGACATATTTTAAGCATGTTCATTTTTTAAAACTGAACGAAATACATGTTTATAAAAATATATATTTATTGAACAGATTTGTGCTGATTCTAAACGAGTAAAATACATGCATTTTGAAAATATGATTATTTAAATAAAATCAATGACAAATGTCTGACAAAATCATGCATCACTTTAAGCTTATTAGTTTATTTATGTTAAAACTGTGTAATCCAAATAACATATGATAATGAGTAAATAATGACAATTTTCATATTTGATTGTATGATTCCTTAAAGTATTGTGAGATTTTATTTTATTTTAGCCGACTTCAGAGTTGCAGTTCCAATAGAAATTTTATATGAATTTTGAATTTGAAATTATATATTTTGTTTGTTCTTTTTTTAAATATGATACTGTTCCAGATAATGTTGATCTCGGGACTGTATTGAAGTGAAATAAATTCTAAATTACAGTTAAAATGGAGAATGTGTTTTATTTCGCGCCAGTTCGAGAGCGGTCAGTGAACGTCCAGCCGGCAGGTGGCGGTAGAGTTCTGGGTTGGTTTACATTTCTCATCCGATTTATCCGTAGAGAAAGAGCGTGCTGGACATGGCCGCCACAACAGTGACGTCCTAATCTAACCTGCAATTTTTATATTAAAATGTGTTAAACCACCACTGAATTCACAACAGGAGAGTGTTTTTTAGGGCTGACACCATGGGGAAGAAAGATAAGAGTGATCGAGGTAAGATGGATGCCATGCTTTAGAAATAAACACAATTTAATCAAAGTTTGATGGACCATGCAAGATCTGCTGTTATCTACCGTGTTTAACTAATGCAGCAGAAACCATTACAAAGGCATTATGGTTTAAAGATAACCATGAGCTTATTTCTGTTCAAAAGTAATATCATATAAACACTATGGTATACAATCTAAACAGACTCTTAAATCAGGAGTGCTCAATCCTGTTCTTCCATTCCCTTGTGAAAATGAAATGCCATTACTTATATTGCACTTATAGTGTACTTAAAGTGAATATATTAAAAAGGTGTATTTGTGTGTGTGTGTGTGTGTGTATATATATACTATATATATGCATGTCTATTCCATATCTACTATAATATTATAAAATATAATATGTTGCTTGCAAAAAATTATTTTGGCCAGAATAAACTTATGCATTTTTGAATGGCTGTTAATGAAACAAAGAGTAGCTTTTTACTCACATAATGATGTAGTTTTAGCAATTATCCAGCAGCAACTAAACCTGGTCGATTACTCAGCAGATGTTTGGACGTTTTGTGATCTCCGGACATCAGTATTGGCAGCAGCCATTGCAAACCACATATTGATCGAGCACTAGTGTCAATCTGTCTGTTTTTGGTTTGTTTTGCGTTATGTTCATTCTCCAGGGCTTTGTCTGCATCTAATTGAACAGTGCGGCTCCTGAGCGCTACAGAATCACAGATTGATTGTGTTGGCAGAATGTGGATGTGGTTTAGTATGCATGTGAAGCGTGAAGCATGCAAATTTCATTGGAACTAAATTTCAGCTGAGCTTCCCAGTCGGATTTGCTCCAGGAGCTCGACAACATTATAATGAGAAGCTGAGCTGCTGTCAGTCTCTTTGTGTCTGAAGACACGTTCTCTGTTCGCTCTTCAGCTTCTGATTCATGGTCTTACATGACCACAGTTTTCCAGTTTTCATGCATGAGAAAAACCCTGAGCATCTACAGCGGGACTGAGAACATATATAATTTTTTGAATTTCATTAATTATGTATATTATCTATTATTTTGTGTTAATTTTTTTCCTGTTACCATTTTTCCACATCAATATCAAACACCAAACAAATGATTCATTTCACTTTTTGCTGAAAACCTGACTACAGTTACAATACTTTTAAAATGTGTTCGGTCCTTTTTATAGCTTGAAATGGTCATTGATTGAGATAAAAAATCTGCATCAAGAGTCTTCAAACATTTGCCTTTTGTATTGTTTCACAGTAAAATAAATAAATAAATAACATACAGGTTTAGAATGACAAAGATATAATAAATAATAACAATATAATAACATGAGGATATTAGTGACAAAATGACAAAATGTTACTTTTTGATCGAGTGGTTCTTTAAAATATTGTAACATTTTATATTATTTTTATTTAATTTAATTTCGTTTTACAAATGCAATTCCACAAAGTAAGATGCAGATGAACAGAGAGGATATAATAATGAGTAAATAATGACAGAATGTTGAGAATTTTTTTGATTGAACTATTCCTTGAAATATTGTACGTTTTAAAAACATTTAAAAAATGTTGCTTGTACATGAGCTTTTAGATATAATACGTGACCCTGGAGCACAAAACCAGTCATAAGGGTCAATTTTTCAAAATTGAGATTTATGCATCATCTGAAAGCTGAATAAATAATCTTTCCATTGATGATAATAACATGAGGATATTAGTATATAATGACAAAATGTTACTTTTTGATTGAGTGGTTCTTTAAAATATTGTAACATTTTATATTATTTTTATTTTATTTTATTTCGTTTTACAAATGCAGTTCCACAAAGTAAGAGGCAGATGAGCAGAGAGGCAAATTTGAGGATATAATAATGAGTAAATAATGACAGAATGTTTAGAATTTTTTTGACTGAACTATTCCTTGAAATATTGTAAGTTTTGATATTTATTTGATTTTATTTTGACTTCAGAGTTGCAGATGAATAGAGACGCAAAGTTGAAGATCTTTTTTCCGTGTTTTTTATTTATGTTGCTTGTACATGAGCTTTTAGATATAATACATGACCCTGGAGCACAAAACCAGTCATAAGGGTCAATTTCTCGAAATTGAGATGTATACATCAGCTGAAAGCTGAATAAATAATCTTTCCATTGATGTATGGTTTGTTAGGATAGGACAATATTTGGCCGAGATACAACTATTTGAAAATCTGGAATCTGAGGGTGCAAAAAAATCTAAATATTGAGAAAATCATCTTTAAAGTTGTCCAAATGAAGTTCTTAGCAATGCATATTACTAATCAAAAATTAAGATTTGATATATTTACGGTAGGAAATTAACAAAATATATTAATGGAACATGATCTTTACTTAATATCCTAATGATTTTTGGCATAAAGAAAAATGCATAATTTTGACTCATACAATGTATTTTTGGCTATTGCTACAAATATACCCCAGCGACTTAAGACTGATTTGTGCTCCAGGGTCACATATATTATTGCCAAAAAACTAAACACTATAAATCCCTCGGCTCATATTCACCCAGATCATATTAATAGATGACAATTAAAGCAAAGTGCGGAGCTGTCCTCTTTCATGTGTTTCTAAGTTTACATTTAATTTTCTCTCTCTCTCTTCATTCCTGCTTTCTGCCGGCCTCGCGCTGCTGAAGGAAGTGGAGGTTTGTTTCTGTGTGATGTCTGTGTTTCACCGGAGGCCCTCAGGGGCCCGACTCATTAACAGTCTGGTTTACTGCCATTCAACAGCAGTATATGTTCAAACCAATAACACTAATCAAACATCTATAACCCTCTGGTCGACTGATTTACAATTTTAACAGAATTTTGAGTAAATATTGTGTATAACAAAGGAACATTTGAACTATTTGGTCTAGATCAGGATAAAATACCTCTTTGAATGTGTTTTATTTTACGTCACGCATGTGATTATATAATGATTTCTCTCTGGGGTTTCTCATCAGGATGACTACATCCGTACACTGGAAGGTCCACAGGCTTCGGATGAAAGTGAGTAACACAACATACTCTTCGCTTATAAAATCTCAAAACACGTCACATCAGAACCAATGAAAAAAATAAGATAGATAAAATGACCATTTTATATTATATAAAAATAAGAAGAAATATTTTGCTCAGAGAAAATGAAGCCTAAATGAATCTTATGTATTTATACTTATTTTTATTTTTATAATAATTATTATTAAATAATATATTTTTTTACATCACTGTAGTTGTTTGTTATGCCTTTAAGCTGATTCAAACCAAAATTGTACTACAATTGTTAGTTGTTGTTTTTTTAAATTAAAATTCATTCACATTACAATGAGAAAATTGTCATGAAAATATTACAATGCAAAAACAGTTCTTGATGGTACTAAAAATAAGCGGTTTTTTTTAAATCAAAGTGTAATTTTTTTTTTCTTTAATTTTAGGGAGACATTACCATAAAAAAATTATGCCTTTAGCACATTAAAATTAAAGTTGAAAAGGATTGTCAGTGTCATTTTAGTATCATTGAGATACTATTGTACTTTTAATTAGTTTTTTAATATTTTTTTATTTTAATTTTTAAGTTTTAGAAATGTTGTTGTATTTCTGTCATTTTTAAAAATATATCTACATAGTTTTTATTAATTTTTTATTTCAGTTTCAATGCAGTTTTCAGTTTTTAACACAGCAAGTTAATGATAAAAGGTACTTTTTTATATTTTTGTTTTCTTTTATATTTTATATTATTTCAGTTAATGTTTATTTTATTTTTTGTTTGTTTGTTTTAATTTACTCTAACTATAATAACCCTGTCCAGAGCCAACTCAAAATCTAATCAACTCTATGTATTTCTTAATGTAAATCTGTAAGGTACCCAATATTTCAGGATAAATCTGCTCAGTGTGCATCCGAAGCGCTCTGACTGTATTTCCATTTTTACACAAATATAATCCGTCTTCACTCATAAATGCATTTATTCTTCTGCTCGTAACATCAGAGATGAAGCATCAATCTGTCCATCATGATATAGAAAAATAATTAAAGGTCACGACCATGGGCTTTTAATGTGCACTGAAAAAAACATTTTGAAACAGTTTTCACTCAGTAAAAAATTATAGATGTATAGATGCAGACATTTGATGCTTTTGTGATGATTAGCATGGTTTGCACTTTGCCTTTTTGACAAAAAAAAAACGTTTTACTCAAATGTAAACGTCTTTATGAATGAGTCACTGAATCATTGGCTCACTCGATTGTTCAATCGGCTGATTCATTCAGAAATAAAGCAAGTGACTCTCTTTATGAATGAATCACAGAATCATTGGCTCACTTGATTCATTCAAGCGGCTGATTCATTCAGAAACAAAGCAAGTGAGTGTCTTTATGAATGAGTCACTGAATCATTAGCTCACTTGATTTGTTCAAACGGCTGATTCATTCAGAAACTGAGCCAAGTTACTGTCTTTATGAATGAGTCACTGAATCATTAGCTCACTCGATTCATTCAAACACTTGATTTATTCAGAAATGAAGCAAGTGAGTGTCTTTATGAATGAGTCACTGAATCATTAGCTCACTTGATTTGTTCGTTTAAAGAACTGATTCATTCAGAAACAAAGCAAGTGACTGTTATTATGAATGAGTCACTGAATCATTGGCTCACTCAGTTTGTTCAGTGTGAATGTGAAATTTAGCCAACAGCAAAACACAAATTAACAATGTAATATTTCCCTATATTCTCTTTTGAGTATTCAAATAATCCAAAGAAAGCATCTTTAAAACAAAAAGAAAAGTCACTTTCAAAATAAGATTGAATAAACATAAAAAAATCTGACCAAAATGTTTCTGTATAGGTGCATTGCCAAAACAAATAAATGAAATCTTCTTCAGAGGGATGACAAAAACAGCAGTTCACTTCAGCCAGTGACTATGTTTAGAAACGAGTCTTTAAGTCATTGATTCACTTGATTCGTTCAAAACCGTGGATTCATTCAGTAACGAATCATTGACAGGGCAGTGCCTTAAATGCCTTAATCATTTTAACACATTACTCTTTCCAAATTAACATGTTAAACGTGTTACAGCTCTAGTTTTAAAGGGATATTTCACCCAAAAATGAAAATTGTGTCATTAATTGCTCACCCTCACGTCGTTCCAAACCTGACCTTCGTTCATCTTCGGAACACAAATTGAGGTATTTTTAATGAAATCCGAGAGCTCTGTTTACATGAAGCGGAAGCAAGCGCATGCGTCGTAATACTCTCCACAATTGTTGAATAAAGTCGTTATTTTTATTTTCTTTGCGCACAAAAAGTATTCTTGTAGGTTTGCAAAATTGTGGTTGAACCCCTGATGTCACATGGACTATTATACCGATGTCCTTACTACGTTTGTGGACCTGGGAACATTTCAGTTGTGTTGCTGTCTATGAAGGGTCAGAGAGCTCTCGGATTTCATCAGAAATATCTTAATTTGTGTTCTGAAGATGAACGAAGGTCTTACGGGTTTGGAACGACATGAGGGTGAGTAATTAATGACAGAATTTTCATCTTTGGGTGAACTATCCCTTTAAGCAGCCACATGTTGGTGCAAATAAAACCCTCAACATCTTTTTACTAGGGATGTAACGATTCACTCAACTCACGATTCGATTCGATTCACGATTTTTTTTTTAACAAAATGAGATTTAAGACAAATTATAAATTAAATGTGTCCTTTTATTATTGCTTGGACAAAATACTGTACGTGTCTTTGTGAAATTGAAATATAACACTATAATAATATACTAATATGGCACTTGTAAATGATTGCTCTTTTGTTGGTTTTGATTGCTTCTATTGTCCTCATTTGTTAGTTGCTTTGTATAAAAGCATTTGCTAAATGACAAAATGTAAATATTTGTAAAATATTTGCAAAAATATTTGCAAAATGTAAATGTAAATAACAAAAGTTATTTTTTTTTATTTTAAAACAAGCCCCAACAAACTAAGGCTTTGTCTGTGCTCTTTCCATTTAAAATTAGAGGCAACCACTGCATTTTAATCATGATCCAAACAAAGATGCTGTATACATGCAACATGAGCAGTTTTTAATCTAAATTAGATTGTATAATTTATAAATTTGAATCAAAAATAGAATGGTTTGACTTCAGTTTGGTGAGACTATGCATAAAAAATATCTGCATGAAACAGAAACAACAGAGCTGAATGAGACGCAGATTCACTCTCCGCCAGCAGG
>NW_015666558.1:149207-150948 GCF_001515625.1 Sinocyclocheilus rhinocerous
AAAAGAAAAAATACCATCGAAAGACAGTAAGTTCCCCTCAGACATACATTTATTTAAACGCCTACCCCTAACTGAATTGCGATTTGTTTAGCATCTCAACCGATTTGAATCGTCACATATTTAAATCGATTTTCAAGCGGCTGGCGGTTAATCGTTACATCCCTACTCTTTACCTTGGGATATGAAGATCTAAACATCTCTAGTTGTCATTGTGAGCCTTTAGGAATCAGAATGGGATAAATACGCCAAAAAATACGAGTAAATGTGGACGGATACAGCGAGAGTCCTGCGTTAAATTAAACACCTTCGACACTTTGCACCTCTTTCTCTGTGGCTCTCGGTGCGGCTGCTCTCATAAATTTATGAAGCTTGTAAGTGTGCTACAAATCATATCATAGCGCAGGAATTGCAGCACGCTCATGTTTCCATGGAAACACCACCAGCACAGCTCCGAGGCGCGGAGGGAGAGATGTGATGGCCTGCATACGGTCACACAGAAATCACAGGCATTACTCACCTCACAGGGTTTGAGCGTAACAATAACCCACAGAGACAGTGCTGTGTGTGTGCTGATGTGAATGTACAGTCAGATGATCATTATCATAATATAAACCACAACAGCATGAACATATCATCACATCGCAGTACTGTAATGTGCATGTCAGGGTTTCACAATCATGCAAAATGTGCAATTTTTAAATTGTGACTTTTTCCAGTTCTGGAAAAGTCATACATTTTCTGTAGTCAATATATATGTAATATTTTATATATTTCAGCTGAAAAATGTTTCATCATCTGTATATGAATGTATTGTCCATTAAATGATTTTAAGTAAATAGTAAAGTTTCCGAAATCCCAGATATAAAGTTTAAAAAAGTTTAGGTGGATAAATAATTACAATAAAATTATAATACAATTATAGTCAAATAAAAAGTAATAAATAACTCCATGTATTAAAATGTTTTATTTAATATGTTAATACACAGTGTCACACATTTTAAAATAAATGTATAATAAATAAATATTAGATGAAAAGCTTAAACTTAAAAACTCTTTAAAAATAAATAAAGGTTCTCTTGGTAACTAATATAGTTGAAGTGCTAAACCTAATAAAACTAAAATAATAAAAAAATATTATTTGATTATACATTTGTATTACAAATATTATTATTAAATTAATAAAATTATTAGTAAATTAAAGCTAAATAGAAATATTAAATCTAATAAAGACAAAAAGCACATAACGAAACACATAAATAAACTTTAGGGTTATTGGTTAGTTTATTTAGTTAGTTATACATTCCGTCAATATACTTTTCAATCATTTTGATTTGTCTTTCTATCCAGTAATCACAAACTGAAAATGTAATTGATATTAATTAGTTAAAAGATGTGGAAACCCTGTATATACTGCTGTTTTATACTATCATAGTATTTACTTTCCAATGTACTTCAAAGGAGACATATTATGCCCCTTTTTATAATATGTAATATAAGTCTCTGGTGTCCCCAGAATGTGTCTGTGAAGTTTCAGCTCAAAATACTCCACAGATAATTTATTATATAATTTTGAAAATGCCTGTTTTGAGTGGAAGCAGAGTGGAAGCAGAGTGGAAGGCTGTTTTTCGGGCCTGTGTCTTTAAATGCAAATGAGCTGCTGCTCCCCGCCCCCTTTTCCAGAATAGAGCTGCGCCTTTACAGCTCGGACCTGCTAAAAACATCTGTTTTGGTTCTGATTATC
>NW_015666558.1:150997-152655 GCF_001515625.1 Sinocyclocheilus rhinocerous
TTCACACACATAAAAACACACATGAGTTACAAAAACAGTGGGTTATGTCTGTAAAGGTAAACTGCTGGGACTGCTGGGAATCCCTACTCTTTACCTTGGGATATGAAGATCTAAACATCTCTAGTTGTCATTGTGAGCCTTTAGGAATCAGAATGGGATAAATACGCCAAAAAATACGAGTAAATGTGGACGGATACAGCGAGAGTCCTGCGTTAAATTAAACACCTTCGACACTTTGCACCTCTTTCTCTGTGGCTCTTGGTGCGGCTGCTCTCATAAATTTATGAAGCTTGTAAGTGTGCTACAAATCATATCATAGCGCAGGAATTGCAGCACGCTCATGTTTCCATGGAAACACCACCAGCACAGCTCCGAGGCGCGGAGGGAGAGATGTGATGGCCTGCATACGGTCACACAGAAATCACAGGCATTACTCACCTCACAGGGTTTGAGCGTAACAATAACCCACAGAGACAGTGCTGTGTGTGTGCTGATGTGAATGTACAGTCAGATGGTCATTATCATAATATAAACCACAACAGCATGAACATATCATCACATCGCAGTACTGTAATGTGCATGTCAGGGTTTCACAATCATGCAAAATGTGCAATTTTTAAATTGTGACTTTTTCCAATTCTGGAAAAGTCATACATTTTCTGTAGTCAATATATATGTAATATTTTATATATTTCAGCTGAAAAATGTTTCATCATCTGTATATGAATGTATTGTCCATTAAATGATTTTAAGTAAATAGTAAAGTTTCCGAAATCCCAGATATAAAGTTTAAAAAAGTTTAGGTGGATAAATAATTACAATAAAATTATAATACAATTATAGTCAAATAAAAAGTAATAAATAACTCCATGTATTAAAATGTTTTATTTAATATGTTAATACACAGTGTCACACATTTTAAAATAAATGTATAATAAATAAATATTAGATGAAAAGCTTAAACTTAAAAACTCTTTAAAAATAAATAAAGGTTCTCTTGGTGCTAAAAAAAGTGCTAAACCTAATAAAACTAAAATAATTAAAAAATATTATTTGATTATACATTTGTATTACAAATATTATTATTAAATTAATAAAATTATTAGTAAATTAAAGCTAAATAGAAATATTAAATCCAATAAAGACAAAAAGCACATAACGAAACACATAAATAAACTTTAGGGTTATTGGTTAGTTTATTTAGTTAGTTATACATTCCGTTAATATACTTTTCAATCATTTTGATTTGTCTTTCTATCTAGTAATCACAAACTGAAAATGTAATTGAAATTAATTAGTTAAAAGATGTGGAAACCCTGTATATACTGCTGTTTTATACTATCATAGTATTTACTTTCCAATGTACTTCAAAGGAGACATATTATGCCCCTTTTTATAATATGTAATATAAGTCTCTGGTGTCCCCAGACTGTGTCTGTGAAGTTTCAGCTCAAAATACTCCACAGATAATTTATTATATAATTTTGAAAATGCCTGTTTTGAGTGGAAGCAGAGTGGAAGGCTGTTTTTCGGGCCTGTGTCTTTAAATGCAAATGAGCTGCTGCTCCCCGCCCCCTTTTCCAGAATAGAGCTGCTCCATTACATCTCGTACCTGCTAAAAACATATGTTTTGGCTCTGATTATCATGTTTATCGTGC
>NW_015666558.1:152815-154344 GCF_001515625.1 Sinocyclocheilus rhinocerous
TGGTACACTGTTGTCGCTTGCGAAAACACAATGACGGCGCCATGGGTGTAAACTTACAGATTAAGGGGCGGTAATATTATAATGAGATCCCTTTGCAACGTCACCAAGGGAGTGAAATCAGACGCACTCGTTTTCTCAGACGCTTGCAGAAAAAGGCTTCCCAAAACAAAGTTACTGGGTTAATCTTTTTCACGTTTCCTTGGTTGGTAGATGTACCGGGGACCTGATTATAGCACTTAAAACCTGGTAAAGTCAGATTTTCATGATATGTCACCTTTAAAGTCCAAAGAATATTATGGAGTACGATAATTGTCCTGCTTCCATATATATATATATATATATATATATTCTGCAGAACGGAGCAGAAATATCCTGTCAGGTTCACGGTTTGTTTATCAGTGAATAATAATCTGAATAATCATGGTGTCATTGCTGATATTTGTATGAAAGCATGTTTTCTCTGTGTTTTCTCTCGGGAATGGATGTTTCTGTGCGTTGTTGTTCTGTCTTTGGCCTGTAGCTGTTTGTTTGCGCTCTTGTTTATTGGTTTATCATCACACACAGAAAACAGATGGCATATTCTCTGCAGAAATGCCACTTCCAGCCCCATCCCTTCTTCTCTTTCCTGAGGTGTTTTCTCTCCTCTAGTGTAGTTTTGAATTATTCATAATCAGTGCTCAGATAGATGAAAAGAGATTCAGAATTTCTGTTTCCCATAAAAGTGTTCGATGAGATTGTAAAATCTGCTTTATTTAGAGCGTCATATTCCTGTAACATTTATAAGGACATAGTAGTGATCTGATCAATTTTATTCCTTTAGTAATTTGGTGCAAACTTCTATAATAAGGAGGAATTCACTAATGTGAGTTGCACCTGCTGGTAGCGCCGCTCATTTGCAGGCACATGTTGGTTTAGCTCCTGATCCGCTAAATGAATTATGCAAATCAAGTAACGAGTCCATCAAAAGCCGTGCTGAATGTAGTTTCCTCGCAGGCCGGTTCTGAGAGCAGGATCTGATCCAGACACCTGCAGCAGCTCTTTAACATCGCTTATAAAGCTCTGCTCCATCATCTGATGAAGAACCACTGCTGTGATCAATACAAGATAAAGCAAATGCTGCTTTATCCATCATAAGAGAAATGCAGTTATTCTTATTTGAGTCTTCTGAGTGTGTGTCAGGGTTGCAAAATGTGCGATTTTAAGATAGATAGATAGATAGATAGATAAATGATAGATAGATAGATAGATAAATGATAGATAGATAGATAGATAGATGGGTAAATGATAGATAGATAGATAGATAGATGGGTAAATGATAGATAGATAGATAGATAGATAGCTGGATGGAAGATAGATAGATAAATGATAGATAGATAGATAGATAAATGATAGATAGATAGATAGATAAATGATAGATAGATAGATAGATAAATGATAGATAGATAGATAGATAGATAAATGATAGATAGATAGATAGATAGATAAATGATAGATAGATAGATAGATAGATAAATGATAGATAGATAGAT
>NW_015666558.1:158148-158427 GCF_001515625.1 Sinocyclocheilus rhinocerous
AGATAGATAGATAGATAAATGATAGATAGATAGATAGATAAATGATAGATAGATAGATAGATAGATGGGTAAATGATAGATAGATAGATAGATAGATGGGTAAATGATAGATAGATAGATAGATAGATAGATGGATAAATGGTTGGAAGGATAGATAGATAGATAGATAGATAGATAGATAGATAATAGATGGATAAATGGATGGATGGATGGATGGATGGATAGATAGATAGATAGATAGATAGATAGATAGATAGATAGATAGATAGATAGATAGAT
>NW_015666558.1:161953-165706 GCF_001515625.1 Sinocyclocheilus rhinocerous
GATAGATAGATAGATAGATAGATAGATGGATAAATGGATGGATGGATGGATAGATAATAAAAAAATAAATTAATTAAAAAATAAGTATCTCCATGTATTAAAATAATATTTTTTATTTAATACTTTAATAAATATTAATAATAATATTATTATTTTTAAATGATATTAAAAAATAACAATCCACATTTAAAAATAAAGAAATGATAAATAAAAGATACATATTAAATTAAAAATGTAAACATTTAAAAAATGTTGCTTAAATATAAATAAGCTGAAGTTGAAGTACTAAAATAAAAAATAAAAAAACTGAAATAAAAATTAATTACGGCTAAATCGAAATATATAGAATATCTAATAAAAAGAACAAAAGCAAATAAATACGTAAAACTTTAACAAAAAATAAAAATAAAAGATAGTTAAACATTCTGTCAGTGTAATTTTCAAGAGTTTTATCCACATGCATCACAAACAGCTGAAAATCTCATGAAAATCCATTTGTTAAAAGATGTGGAATAACCGCAGATAAAAATCAAATGCTGCTTTGTCCTCCAAAGTGAAATGTGACTTTTCATATTTAAATTTTCTGCATGTAAAAACATTTAATCTTTCATTACACTGTAAGCGTTTTGCATGCACTTGTTGGTTTAGAGTTCTCTCGGTCTGACGGTGGTCTTTTGCAGGTCTGGACACCACGAAGGATCCGTGTCAGAAGGTGAAGTGCAGTCGTCATAAAGTGTGTGTGGCTCAGGGATATCAGAGAGCGATGTGTGTGAACCGCAAGAAACTCCAGCACAGGTCAGTCTCGCTCGTATCAGCAGTCACAGTGTCAGAATAGAGTTTATGACCATTTGCATCTTTTCTTTGACCTTTACAATGAAACGTTAAAAAGAACATCATATATTCAAAATAGAAATCTTTTCTAACAATGTAAGTCTTTACTATTACTTTGCATCAATTTAACATATCCGTGCTGAATAAAAGTATTAATTTCTTTCAAAAAAAAAAGAAAGAAAAAACGTTATGACCTCAAACTTTTGAACAGTGGTGTATATTTTTTTTGAATAAAAGCTGTTCTTTTTAACGTTTTATTCATCAAAGAATCCTGAAAAAAGTATCACAGGTTCCAAAAAAATATATATATATGAAGCAGCACAACTGTTTCCAACAGTAATAATAAATCAGCATATTAGAATGATTTCTGAAGATCATGTGACACTGAAGACTGGAGTAATGATGCTGAAAATACAGCTTTGATCACAGAAATAAATTACAGTTTAACACATATTCACATAGAAAACAGCTGTTTTAAATTGAAATAATATTTGACAATTTTACTGTATTTTTGATCAAATAAATGCAGCCTTGGTGAGCAAAAGAGACTTCTTTCAAAAACAATAAAAATCTTACTGATCTCAAACTTTTGAACGACAGTTTATGTATATATAAATAAAAAAAAGAAGTTTGCATATTGTGTTTTTTGTTGAGCATCATATTTTATACATCATTTTATGGCTCATAGATTTTTATCATGTTGATCATTTAGAGGCCTTAGAAACGTGTATCAAGTATGAAACAAAAATAAAATCAAACACTTTAATTAAAAATACAAAAATACAAAATATACTAATTATAATATTCTCTTTCAGTCAAAAATAAAAGGTTTAGAAAATATTTGTTTAATATAATTTTAAAAAATCATATGTTCTAATGTTTTCACTTTTTATAATTAATGAGAAGTATTAATGTTAAAGGTTTACCTTTTACCTGTTTTATTGATTGATTGATTGATTGATTGTCATTGTGTGATTTTTGGTGAATTGTATTAAATCCTATTATGGTCAGTTTGTCCCGGAACATATTGATCGTAGCCAGAATTTCAACATAATACAAGAGATATCAGTTAAATTGAGATAAGATACTCCATAGAAGATTTAATGATCCAATCATGTGCTGAACATTTATCGCTTCAGATATTGTAATAATGTATTTTAAACATGAACATCTATTTAAATAGAAGTACAAATGAACTCAAATGTACTTTAGTGTTCAGTGTTAATGGCTTGTGTCTCTTTCGGTCTCTGTTCATTAGTTTATGAACGCACCGAACGTTTCTCATCGATGTGTGTGTGTGTGTGAGACTTTCAGCATTTATCTGGTCCGCAGAGCTTTAGTGTAATCGGCAAAAACTAATGGGTCAGAACATTATAACCCACTGTGTTGTTCCTATCTGCCGAAACGATCATTCATCTCTGAGTGTGTGTGTAATAGTGTTATTATCTGTGTGTGTGTGTGAGAGATAGTTTTTATTCAGTCAGTGTCATCTGACTAATGCAGAAGCTTTACTTTCACTGTTCCTCAGCAGAGGAATGATCTTCACAAGCGTCCAGAACATCTCACATCTTCTGAGGAGCCTTTATTTCTTCAGCTCTCAATCACTGCATTATATGTTTGGAGCATTTCAATCTCATATTTAAAAAAAAGTAGACAGTCGTACAGGCAATGGTCGATAAACCGTAACAGGGTAATCAGAGATGAGACAAAGGCAGAGTAACAAGACAGGCGAGTGATCAGGGCTGGCAGCAAGCAGAGTAAACAACAGTCCAAAAAACAGGGCAAGAGAGTCAAAAGGCAGGCAGCGAAGAATCCAAAAACGAGAGAAACAGTCCAGAGTCAAACACCGAAATCCAATAGAGAAGATGATAACGCTCAGAAATGTCAGCCGGGGCAAAACAAGACTTCGCGAAGAGTGAGTGTGAGACAGAGGCTTAAGTAGTCCCATAAACAAGCATCAGGTGAGCTCGTAATCAAAGTCAGGTACGAGGTGATGGGAAATAGAGTTTGAGGGGAAAGTCAATACTCGGGTGATGGCGACCTCTGGTGACGATCAGGGGGAACCACAGAGGCCGGATTCCTTACATTGTCGTTACTATGGCAAATTCGCATATATTAAACATCTAACTTTTATTAACAAAATGAATAAGATATAGCCTTGCGTTGTAACCCAAATAAATAAGGTATTTTCCCTTATTTAAAACGAATGCTTAGTTTGTGGTTCATTGTTATTTATTAACTTTTTTTTATGGAAACCCAGCAACAATAAAGACACTCACTTATATTAAACGAAGAAATGAAAATTTTATTAAAAGTAACGCTTTTGGATCCGCCATCATAGTGTGTCTTCTCGCATCACTCTTGTGAAATGTGCATATAAAATATGTACAGCACAAATGTAATAGTTAAAATAAAGTTAAATAAAATTCCATTTAATAAAGTTATGTTGTAAAAAAAAAAGGGTATTTTGTTTTAATGTAATAAAACAAGGAAAAGTCAAAAAAGTGAAAAAAAAAAAAAAAAAGTATGTAAAATAATGTGTTTAATAAAACAGAGTTGTTATTGATTATGGAGTCGTTTCACCCAACATTTGAAAGCAGAAACTGCTGGATTGAGATTGTTTTGTTGTGTTTGCTGTAGAATCAGAGAGTCTGGACTGAAGCCCCACGCTAACAACTGTAAACCCTGTTCAGAGACGCCCTCGACGCCTGTGTGTGGATCAGACGGACACAACTACACCTCACAGGTACACACACACACTCTCACACACACACACACACACTCTCACACACAGGTCAGCTATCCTTGTGGGGACTCTCCATAGGCGTAATGGTTTTTCTACTGTACAGACCGTATATTCTATTGCCCTACACCAACCCTACCCCTAAACCTACCCCTCACAGGAAACTTTCTGCATTTTTA
>NW_015666558.1:166993-173436 GCF_001515625.1 Sinocyclocheilus rhinocerous
TCTCTTTAGCTGCTGCCCAAATGATAACTCGCCCTTTGTCTCTCTCACTGAGCTGGGTAATATATAGCTGTGAGGCGTCCTGACATAGTTATATTTGCTGGTGTCCTAGAAAAGACAAGGAGACTCAATTACAATGGCAGCAGAGCGAGTGCCTTTACGAATGTCAACTCTTCGCCCAGACGCAGCGTGATGAATCACACCTGACCTCACACCAGGCGTCCATTTCTCAGCAGCCTGTGCACAAGTGTGGACTAGTAAATGAGAAATCAGGGTGGGGTAGTGCGCGAGGTGTAGGGGGCTCGGTTTTCGAGAAGCGCACGAAAGTGTGTTTTTGTGTGCGGGGCCAGGGGTCACGAAGATGAGACAAACATTGGAGAGCCCACAGACGTCCTTACTTGCACTGCCTGTTGAGAGAGGAGCAGCGTAGACGCTGTGGAATTGTAAGCAGCTGTTTAAAGCTTTTAGACAGGGGGTTTTGGGACCATTCCGTTGGGAGGCTCGACAGCCCTGCTGCAGCTCGTGTGATGCTCTCCTGCAGCTCTGTCAGGAGGATAACTAACCTGCATCTCTGTTTGTCCACACACACACACACACACACACCTGTCTGGTTTGCTATCCTTGTGGGGACTCTCCATAGGCGTAATGGTTTTTCTACTGTACAGACCGTATATTCTATTGCCCTACACCAACCCTACCCCTAAACCTACCCCTCACAGGAAACTTTCTGCATTTTTAGATTTTCAAAAAACTTAATTCTGTGTGATTTATTAGCTTGTTTACCCGTGGGGACCACAATTTAGGTCCCCACCGTGACACGAGTCCCCATGAGTCTGTGTGTATTCAGGTTTAAGTCCCCACCAGAATAGAAAAACAGGTACACACTCATATACACACACACACACACACTCTCACACACTCTCACACACACACACACACACTGCTCTGCGCTGCAGTGAGAACATCAAGGCTTGAGCTGGAACCAGATCAAATATTTATAAGGGTGACCGCAGGAAACAGAGATTGCTCATTGAGATAGAAGAGAGAGAGATGGAGAGATAGAGTGGGAGGGAAGGAGGGAGGTAATTTTCTGTCTCTTACACACAAGGTCAAAATTAAAAACAGTGCATGAATCGATACAGTGACCAGGAGCAGAGCCGCCCACCTCATTCATCACACGCATGCGATCTGCAGCCGCGCACATGCTAGAGTTTACACTCTCTATCAGATCCATCGATTCATCGCTCCATCACTGCGGCTGCAATAGCAGTCACTCTAGTTTGGACACTTCTCCTCCTTTATTTGAATTAATTAGAGCACAGATTGACAAACTTTTTTGTCAGCCGAACCTCTTTGATGTAAAATATTATCTTGAAGTCACCCTGAGATTGCAGGTAAACAAATAAAACCGATTTGATTGTTTTTTATTTATATTTTTAAATATTTTGTATTTTTAAAAAATAAATATTTTTTTTAATATTTATTTGTTTGTTTTTTCCATTTATTTTTTAATAGTTTTTTCAAATTATTTTTAAATATGTATTTTTCATTTTTTCCAACTTATTTTAAAATATTTTTATATATATTTTTTACTTATTTTTAAATAATCATTTTCAGTTCATTTGTAAATATTTATTTTGTTTTTATTTATCATTATTTATTTTTAAATATTTGTTAATTTATTTTAATGTTTTAAAACGTTTTTGTAATGTTTATTTTTTATTTTTAAATATATATTTTTATTTTTATTAAAGATTTATTTCTATTTTATTTTAAATACTTTTGAAATATTCATGTTCAATTAATTTTTAAATATGAAAAAAATTATAATTATTTATTTATTCGATGTTTTTCACTATCTGCTGCAACTCATTTCAGAAATGTTTTTGTTTGTAAAAAATGCATATGTACACACATTTACATATTTTATTATATAAGTTTTTATTTTTATCTTTTTATAATGTATTTTGTCTTATTTTAGAAAGTAGGCCATATCATCAGAAGGTTTTTATTAACATGATAAAAATGAACTCATTCAAGCGTGTCGAAACCTTTGACTAGCAGCTCTTTCTTCATCCCCAAAACATCTTACACATCCAACAAACACTCGTTCTTAAGTCAGAATAGTGAAAACCCATCTTCAGCTGCTCATATCTGCTTAATTATGTGTGTGAGTGTTGCTTTGAGACATAAACACACTGCGGTTCTTTCATATGAAGCTCTCTCTCTTGTGTGTGTGTGTGTGTGTGTGTGTGCGCGAGTGTGTGTGTGTGTGTGTGTGTGTGTGTGTGATCAGTGTAAGCTGGAGCAGCAGGCGTGTTTTTCGGGGAAGGATCTGTCCGTTCTGTGTTCTGGTTCGTGTCCTTGTATCAGTCCTGGACCTCCTAAAGCAGAACCCAAGATCAAGACGAATCCAGAGACGTCACCCGAACCCAAACCAGGTCCACACACACACATTACTCCATCAGCTCTCACTGTAAACCTGCAGAATGATGTTTGGTGTCACAGCGAGTTCAGACATGCATGTTTTATGAAGCCTAGTTAGTTGAAATTTTAATGCATTTGAGTGAGTTTATTGTTCCTCTGCATTATTAATCTGCTGGCAGAAGTTAAAGAGAATCTTCTCATTATTTACTGGTGTTTCTGTCTCTCCAGAGCTCTGCACCGGTCAGGATCTGGCAGATTTGGGCGACAGACTCCGAGACTGGTTTCAGCTTCTCCATGGAAATGCAAAACAGAACAACTCTGGAAGACAAAGCACAGCATCAGGTGAAAACACACCAGAGTTTACTGCACTGTGAAGAAGTCTCTTCTGCTTACCGAGGCTGCATTTATTTGATTAAAAATACCGTAAAATTGTGAAATATTATTACAATTTAAAACAGCTGTTTTCTATGTGAATATCTGTTAAACTGTAATGTATTTCTGTGATGCGCAGCTGTATTTTCAGCATCATTACTCCAGTCTTCAGTGTCACATGATCTTCAGAAATCATTCTAATATGCTGATTTGCTGCTCAAGAAACATTTCTGATTATTATCAATGTTGAAAACTTTGGAAACCTATTCCCGCCATGGAATAAAAAAATTTAAAAGGTAGTTGTGAAATATCTCACAATTCTGATGAGTTAACATCTAGCAATTACGTTTTTTGTTTTCACCAAAAATTAAAAAATAAAAAAGGTAATATTTTTTATCTCACAATTCTGACTTTTTTTTCTCACAATAGTAAGTTTATATATAACAATTCTGTTTATATTGCACAATTTTGACTTTTTTTCTCAGAATTGTTAATTATTTAACAACAGATTTACTTGTTCATGGTTCTCTGATGTCTGGAAATAGTTAATAGTAGTTATTATCAATGTTGACATGCAGGTAAACGAAAAGGATATTTTATAATTAGTTTTATTGTTTTTTAGTTATAAATATTTAATTTAAAAAATTTCAGTCCATTTTTAAATATTTCTTTTAAAATATATTTATCTCACTATTCAGACTTTTTTTCTTGCATTTCTGAGTGTACATCTAATTGTGAGTTTATATCTTGGAATTTAGAATTTTTTTCTCAGTACAAGAGAATTCAGAAAAAAGTCAGAATTGTGACAAAACTCATGATTACTTTTTTTTTATCCTGTGGTGGAAACAAGCTTCTGTAGCTTCTGTAGTTTCATGTTTTTGTTGAAACTGTGATACATTGTATTTTTCAGGATTCACAGATGAATAGAAAGTCCAAAAGAACAGAATTTATTTGTAACATTAGAAATGTCTTTACTGTCACTTTTGATTAATTTAATGCATCGTTGCTAAATAAAAGTATTAATTTCCTTAAAAAAAAGAAAAATCAGTGTCCCCTCTTTCTTCTTATGATCAGTTGAGTATATTATCATGTATTATCTCTCTTGAGCTTTCATAATGCATACTGTTACACTTATTATTTTTTAACTCTTTCCCCGCCAGCGTTTTTGGAAAAAGTTGCCAGCCACCACCTGCATTTTTGCTGATTTTCACAAAAGTTTAATGGCCCCCAGAATATTGTGTTGTATGAATATATGAACATGCAATACATCAAAATAAAGACCCTCTACTTTAAAACAAAATACCTCGTTTTATTCTAGCTTCAAGCATTGTTTTTTAATCAACACTTGAATGTAGGTAGGTTTCATAAAAAAAGCAACATTTTTAGCAAAAAGCAAAAAAATCTACATCTGAATCATATTCAGTAATATTATCAGATGCAGTAGATGGCTTCCAACAGCAAAGCTTGCACAGTCCTTTAACACTTTCTGGATCCACATTTCACTCTCTAACATTAGGCAGTTTTCATTTATATGCGTTTAGTGTCGATGATCGCATTATTTTTCATATGCATATGCTTATATATGATTTCGCTTGTTTCTGCGTCTTCCTGGTCTGTGTTTTTGATCGGCACTTTCTATCTAGACTCATTCAAGAGCTGCGTAATAGCGCCCCCTAGTGTATAACAGCGATAACACAGAAACCCGGATAATTCCGTGTTTGGCAGGAAAAGAGTTAAATTGTTGGCTTATCGCTCTGAATCTCAGTTTGTTCCTCTGCAGTGTTTGACCGGGGGCTCGTGGCCGGCTGTAAGGACTCCATCGGCTGGATGTTCTCCAAGCTGGACACCAGTAACGACCTGTTCCTGGATCAGTCCGAGCTGGCCGCCGTAAACCTGGAGAAGTATGAAGTGTGCATCAGGCCCTTCTTTAACTCGTGCGACTCGTACCGCGACGGGAAGGTTTCCACGGCAGAGTGGTGCCTGTGCTTCTGGAGAGAGAGTGAGTGTGGCATGTGCTTTTCTTGGGAAATGATCAGCAAAATTATGTTTCAGTGCAAAAACAAATAACATTGCAAGTGGACCACTAGGGAAAAATGAGCAAAAGCGGAAAAAAAAGGGAATTTTAAAGTGATTACAAAATATTTTAAAGAATTATTAAAATCTCTGATGGTTCTTCTGAACCATAAATTGTATCATTTTAATGTTAATATATAATTTTATTATTTTATTTTATCTTACCACATGTGTGATTTGAGAGATGGACTGCTGTGTAATTGATTTTTTTATATAATTTTTTTCACGTACTTTTTGCAGAACCTCCATGTTTGGCTGAAATCGAGAGGATTCAGATGCAAGAGCCGTCTAAGAGGAAACCGGGTAAATGCACACAAACCAGCACAAATGCAATTACAAGAAAATGATTAAAAATGAAGCCACTTGCGGTTAAGAAAGGAAGGATATAATACGCAATATATGTGCAAAGGATAGAAGATAGAAGACTTTTTTGAATACATCAAACCCATATAATCAGACTTCTATTAAATTAGAAAAAGTGTTTTTTGAATGGAAAATGGATGCATTTAACTTTGTGAGTTACAGGTGAATTCTATGGATTCTATTGTGTATAGTTGATTGATAATATGGTTAATATTAGTTAAGTAGCTAAATGAATGAATGAATAAATACATGCATACATGCATACAAAAATAAATACATACAATTTAAAAAGACCAGGAACATGAATTAAGAGTAAATATTTTTAATTTATGTTTTAAAAATTTTGTAACCATGTTAATGTTTTTGTATTTTGAAATAATTGGTGGAAATAATACCAGTCTTGGTCGCTGTATTTATTTTCCTTGTTTAACTACCTAAGAGTAAGAAGGGAAATAAATAAATAAAATTAAAAGGACCAGAAACATGAATTAAGAAAGTAAGTAGTTTAAATTAATAGTTAATAGTTTTAAATTGCTAAGCATTTTGTAACAATATTACTGTTCTTGTATTATAGAAATAATGCCAGTCTTTTCTTTAACTACCTAAAAATAAATAAATAAAAATAATTATATATAAAAAATAAATTAAATATAAATAAATAAAATTAAATAAAAATGTATAGTTAATAGTTTCGAAGTGGTAAACATTTTGTAACCATATTAATGTTCTTGTATTATTATAAAAATAATGCCAGTCTTGATCGCTGTATTCATTTCCCATGTTGAACTGGCTAAAATTTTATAAATAATTAAATATAAACAAATACAGTTAAATAATTCAATAAATTAATAACAAATAAATAAACAAATAACAAAAATTACAAAGAAACTATACCACTGTAAAGTCACTTTTTTAATTTAGTTTTAATCTTGTTTAATTAGCTAAAAATAAATAAAGTATAATGAAATATAAATAAATAATAATTAAAGATTATTTTAGTTTAATATTTAATAAAATATTTATTCAATAAATTAATAAAGGTAAATAAATATTAACACATAAATAATAATGAATAAAAGCAATAAGTAAATAAAATAAAAATACCAAGAAGATGAATTAAAAAAGTAAAAAGTTTAAATTTCACATAACATCACTAATACTTGTTTGTGCGTGTGTGTGTGCATGCGTGCTTGCGTGTGTGTGTGCATGTG
>NW_015666558.1:173523-186953 GCF_001515625.1 Sinocyclocheilus rhinocerous
ATTTGTGTGTGTGTGTGTGTGTGTGCTTGTGTGTGTGCATGTGTGCATGTGTATTTGTGTGTGTGCATGCGTGCTTGCGTGTGTGTGTGCGTGTGTGTGTGTTTGCGTGCGTGCGTGTGTGTGTGCTTGTGTGTGTGCATGTGTGCATGTGTATTTGTGTGTGTGTGTGTGTGCGTGCGTGTGTGTGCGTGTCTTTGTGTGCGCGTGTGTGTGCTTGTGTGTGTGCATGCGTGTCTTTGAGTGTGTGTGCATGCGTGCTTGCGTGTGTGTATGTGCTTGTGTGTGTGTGTGTGCGCGTGTGTGTGTGTGTGTGTGTGTGCGTGTGTGCTTGCGTGTGTGTGTGTGTGAGAGTGAGTGTGTGTGTGTGTGAGAGTGAACACATCAACATATGACCAACTGCCTGTTCACCTATCTTTACAACTTAACCGTCATAGTAATGGTGAAATGAGCAATGAATTACAGCAAAGTCCCTTTCAAGGAAAGTCCGTTCACTCGGCCGCCATATTTGCAAAGCCTCCGGGCAGCTCAAACAAGAACAAGTCCTATCTAAATGAATGGGGGAATCCTGAAGTCTCTCAAACTGCTCGATGAACTCGCAATTAAATTACAGATTTCAAATCAGCAACAAAATCTGAAATGAACTGCCCTATGAATGTTGTTTCTTAAGCTCAAATAGCATTTAAAAAGCGTATTTTTCAGGCTAGACCAGCCTCAGGTTTCTATGGGAACCGGAGCTTCTAAGGCCGCTGCTGTGATGCAATGACTTTTCCAATCAGCGATTGGCTCTTTCATTTAGAAGGCGGGACTATTCTGCCATATTGTTTCTCCCATTCATAAGTATAGGGGTGAACCGTCTTTGTATTTCTATAGTCTTTGCCACCGTCTGCGGCTTCGGTGGATTCCTGTTAGTGGAGCGTGCAGTGGGGCTGCACGATATTGCAAAAAAACTCACATTGCGATATTTTGTTTTTATGCAAAATATATTGCGATATATAAAAAAAAATCAGCAAATGACTTAAATAGCTCTATTTGGAAAAAAATTATCAATGATTTTGTGGGTGAGTAAATCAGCATAGAAAATAAACAAATTACAAACATAGATAAATATAGTAGAACAAAGATACAAATGAAATAAACAGTGCTTTGTATTTTTCAGGTAAGTCTAACAGTATACAGGTACAGAAATTGAATAATCAAATGTAAAACAACTCTGTATAAATTAAATCTAATAAATCTGTGTTAAAGCTACAAAAGTGATTTTTCTCTGTTTTGTAGTTTGAATAACTTTCACAGACACAGAAAGCCTCAGGAACATGCTGTGAACCAATATACTGTTACACATCTCAATTGTTACTCCCATTTTCAAATCTCTTTTCAAGACGCATCTTTTTAGGCAGGCTTACCGGTGATAGTTTTATGTAATTCCTATTGACTGTAAAGATATGAATGTGGGTTTGAATTTTATTGATGCTTGTAATTGTTTTGTTTTTTTATTGCATGTAAGGTGACCTTGAGTGTCATGTAAGGCGCCCATAAATAAAATGTAGGTACGGAATTTACAAAATATTTTCATGGAACATGATCTTTACTTAATATCCTAATGATTTTTGGCATAAAAGAAAAATGTATAATTTTGACCCATACAATGTATTGTTGGCTATTGCTACAAATATACCCCAGCGACTTAACACTGCTTTTGTGCTCCAGGGACACAGATATCGTGCAGTGATTGAAACTCTGTGTCTGTGTGCCGTAGACGAGCTGCTGAGCTCCGGAGACTTCAGCAGTGGCGTCGGCTGGGAGGACGAGGAGGAGAAAGACGCGGATGAGAACGCAGAGGAAGAGGAGGAGGAGGAAGAGGAGTCTGACGACGGTGGATACATCTGGTAAAACAGCTTCAGCGTCTGCGGTCCGGTGCACCGAAAAACCACCGGATTTACTTCTGCTTCCTGAAGCATTCCACCAGCGCTTGAGTTTGCATTTCAGTGTTTTTCATTTCTGTCATCGCTTTAACGGATGCAAGATTCAGATGCAAGAAAGACTCAAACTCTGCGACACGGCAAACATGAGAGCCTGGAGTTTGATGCATCATCATTAACAGGGTATTACGGTTTATTTGAGGGGATTTATGCGACAGAACTTGGTTTCTAAACCTCTGGAGATCAGGTTTACACTCACTGTACAGACCTTCATGTGTGTGAACGCGACTATAATCATGAGTTTCAGCTTCTGTCTTTCTAAAAATCATGTTTTTTATGCTCTTATGCACTAAAAATGATAAACATAATGCATATTCCCTACATTAAGGCTGGTTACTGACATTTCAGATATGCTCATATGCACATTTATGATGTTTGCTCTCTGGAGCAGCTAGAAAAGTCTCAAAATTAATTCACAATAAAAAAATTAAAAAAAAGTTAAATTGTAGAAAATACTACTAAATATATTGTAGAAACTTAATTTTCTGTAAAGCTGCTTTGCAGCAGTTTGTATCGTGAAAAGCTCTATACAAATATACTTGAATTGAATAGAAAATTGTGCAAAGATACTGTATTTATGAATTGTTTGCATTTGCAAATCAAATTTTTTGTGATTATGAATAAGGTTATGAATTTATCAATCGTTTTGTAAATATATCAACTTTTTGTGAATGTGAATTAGCTTTAGTTTGAGTTTATTAGTGTTTATAAGTAATGTATTTATTACAAGTATATATTTGCAAACATAAATTGATAAGCTCATAATCTAATTCATATTCACAAAATATGATTTGCAAATACACAAATTTACATCCACAAAAAAAAAGTGAATTTGCTTGCAGAAATGTGCAAAGATACTGTATATATTTGCAAACATAAACTGACAAACTCACACCTAATTTATATTTAGGAAATATGCATCGCAAAATTGAAATTCACTAAATGCAAAACCTAATTCTTAAATACAAAAGTATGTTTGCGCCTTTCTGAAAGTTTCTGCATCAACAGATTGACGAATTTGTGAATTTGCTTGCATTTAAGTTTATTATTATAAGTATACATTTATAATTTATATGTGAAGCATTTATATAAGTGTGTTTATTATAAATATAAATTTGCATATACTTCTAATTTATAAGTATGTATTTATTATGTATTATTTATTAAGTGTATAATGGCAAACAGAAAAAGACAAACTCATAACCTTTCATATTCACAAAATATGATTTGCAAATGCACAAAGATTTTTAAATTCAAAACCTAGTTTGTCTTTTCTTACATGTTCGCAAAATATGATTTGCACATGCACAATAAAATTTACATCCACAAAATAAGATTATGAATAACGAAATGGCTTTTTTTTGTGAATGTGAAACCGTACGCGTTTGTGAATCATATTTGGTGAATGCATTCATTTTGAGACTATTTTAGCTCCATATTGCTCTGCCGATAACAATATTTGCAAAAGAATCAATGTAGCAAACACAGACATGGAGCGATCCATCCGAGCTCTTTAAACAGCACCTGTCCAGTCAAATTACTGAAATGTAATTAACTTAATTATGAGGACTGATGCCTGAAATACTTTGATTTCACACTCGTCTCAGTCTCTGAATCCGAACTGACTCCAGTTTCTGTTAACTGAAGCCTGTGTGGGACCTCAAAGGTCATTTTTTCTAAAACAAAACATGAAAGGTTATGAGTTATTGATTTATTTTTCATATTGCATGATCGTTCACAGCAGAAAGCTCTTTTATTGGCTCTTTCTCTGTAAAATAGCAGTCAACGCGTGATGTTGAGAAGCTCGGCTCCTCGAAATCTGTGAAATAAAATGTTGTAAATAACTGAAGCGTCTCTCTCTGATACACAATCAGCTGTGTGTTCGTGTGTAAGGATGCATTTGATGTTCTCTACATCTGAAGAAACTCCAGAGGAGAAATGTCTCACGATGCGTCTGAGAATCAATATCTGGCAGCGCTAAATTAATATACAGCCTCAGAGTCAGTGAAAACACTGCTGTGATATCAAACAGCATGAGAGTCAGATCATTCATGCTCATAAATGCATCAAAAAATGTTATTCAGAATGAGTTTGAATGTGATATTACTTCTGTTTCATTCATCGCACTGGAAACGGAAGGAGCTGAGTGCAGTGCATTGTGGGATACTGTATTCCAGCGGTATGCTGCAGTTTCCCAAATGTCGTAAAGATCTATGCATACAGTAATTTGCATACGCAACAGGGTTGTTATTATTATAACTAATACTAAAACCATAAACAATTTTATTTGCTTGAAATGCAATAAACCATAACTTAAATAAATATTTTAAAAAAAACTTAATTTACTTGCTAAGATGACTTTTCTCATTTTTTAGTTTAACTTTATGTACTAAAATAACTAATTAAAGATAAAACTGTAAAGGCATAAAAAAAAAAAAGCTAAAAGCAAAATTACGAAATGTTTAACTAAAATTAAAATAAAAACAAAGTATAAAAATACAAATTACGGTAGTTCAAAATATGAATAAAAACGATAACAGTTATTAAATTACTATTACTGGCTAAATTAATAAAAATGCTAAGAGTTACTACAAAATGTACAACTTTAACTAAAATAAAAACCATAAATATTAATTCAGAATATAAATAAAAACTAATAGTTAATAAATTACTATTATTAAAAAACTATGTTAATTACTAAATTAATAAAAAAATAATAATACGAATTGGTGAATTACTACAACTTAAACTAAATGTGAACAAAGTATTAAGAAAAAACTATATCAAAATATTAATACAAACTATAATAGTTACTAAATTATTACAACTTTAAAACTAAAGTAAAAACAAAGTTTAAAAATAAACAAAAAGAAAATTCAAAATATTAATAAAAACTATAATAGTATATATAAGTGATACTGAAATATCACTGCTGTGCAGTATAGATGCTATATACTGCAGGAATAGTGTGCATTTACAATTCATGCATTTGGCAAATGCTTTTATCCAAAGCCACTTGCATTATTGTGAAGGTGTATATTGATTTTATTTCATGCATTCAAATAGCATACACTTTTGCTCATGCATTCCCTAGGAATCGAACCCATGACCTTGGTGTTGCTGTTTGAGCTGCAGTGTAGTAGTTTGTTTTATTTGTTAAATCCTGAGGGTGAAAAGGGAAAATCAGGCTGAAGAAACCAGAATGCTTTCAGCATCATGCAGCGGTGATGATGCAAGTGTTTCAGACTCTCACACACTCTTCACATGTGCAGTTGTGTGCTTTAACCAGTTTACAAATTCAAACAGTTTTATTAATAACCCCCTGAGGCTCAAACAGCATTTATAGCCAATGTGAGCATGCATGCACTCTTTATCTGAGATCTGAAGTCACTGCTGCCTCCTGCTGTTCTGCAGTGGAACTGAAGGTGACTGAGGTTTAACTAACAATTTAAAGGAATATTTTGGACAATCAATAGAATTCTGGGTTACACTTGATTTTAAGGTGTCTTTGTTACAGTTTAATTATACAACTGACTACTGGATAATATTAATTAGCATGTACTTACTATAGATTTAGGGTTAGTTGCATGATGTAATTATAGTAAATTACTGTTATTACTTTAAGTACATGTAACAAGGACACTGTTAATTAAGGTGTTAAAAAATTTGGTTACACTTTATTTTTGTTACACTGGTTAAATGTACTTCCTATTATAATAACAATACTTTATGCATAATTACATGCAAGTAACACTAATCCAAACTCTAATCCTAACCCTAACCATATAGTAAGTACATGTAGTTAATTAAAATGACTCAGTACTTAAATGTATAATTACACTGTAACAAGGACACCTTAAAATAAAGTGTAAACAAAAATTCTGTGGTTCCAAACCCATATGATTATTTCTTAAGTAAAACATAAAGGGCTTTCTATGCAACGACAGTTCACACGTCTGTCAAGCTCCAAAAATCGTGCCGTTAAGTGTCATAACAGTATTGCATATGAATTTACTGACAATATACTGAAATCTAGCTCTCAGATCTCATGTGTTGGTGTGCGCGAGTCATATTAATTACTGTTAGGATGCTTTTTATCATACTTGTAGAATATCTCTGATTTACAGGTTTATCTTCTACTAGTTTATCCAGTCAGTACTTAACTGTATTGTGATTGGTTTCATTTTTTTCTTATTCAAATAAATTGAATATTTGCTGAATATGTACTCATTTCTAGGCCATTCAAGATCAGGATGAGTTTGTTTCTTCATCAGATTTGGAGAAATGTAGCATTGCATCACTTGCTCTGCAGTGAATGGGTGCCGTCAGAATGAGAGTCACAATAAAAACATCACAATAATCCACAGCACTCCAGTCCACCAGTTAACATCTGGAGAAGACAAAAGCTGAAACACATCCAGCATTAAGATGCTTTAACTTCAAAACAGAGCTCCCGGCTAAAGAGTGAGTGAATTTTCTGCCAATTTTCATTTTTGGGTGAATTATTCCTTTAATTTCCTGTTCTAGTTTTCATTGCATCCTGGTCCAGTGAGGTGAAAGGTAGGTGAAAGATGTGTTGCATGCATGATAAAGTATGCCTTCCAGTGTGTTCAGACGACTAAAGAGTGAATGATCAGTTTTAAAATGCTTACTAGCTTTCTGAACTTGAAAATCAAGATATTAAATAACAACAGTAGAAACATTCTTCAAAATAGTTATAGTTTATAGATGTTTACAGTCCGTTATGATGGATTCCTGTACACTCAAGTCAAGGCTATGAACAATAAAAACACATTTATACTTCATTATACAATATTTACACACTTGCAAAAAATGATCAGATCTGTGCCGTAGGTGCTCTCGTATCAGACGAGCCAACGCTTCACCTGATGATCAACAAACACCGACGGCATCTGATGACATTATCTACACAAACACTGTACAGTAGATTATACATTACAGCATACTGTACATCTCAAACACATCAGCTCTTTAGAATGCAGGACGATGCTAAATAATACTACAACACTCAAGTAAAAACTCCCCGCTCAAATGTGGTCTTAATATTATTCAGAAGCTGCAGGAACTGAAAAATCACATGTGCTTGTACTTTGATCATTATTTAAAAAGCAATGGCTCGACTCCAGGCTCGCAGGCCTTTAATACAATATCTTCTGCATTTAAAGCTGCAGTGTGTCAATTGCGCACATGCAGAACAGATGGGACTAAAGCGACAAAACCAATCAATAAACTATCCACTCAAATACACAAAATGATCAAATCAACAGCTGTCATTTATAGAAGCTGGTTTCTGCCACAGGATAAAAAATTCAAAAGGAACTGTGACTTTTTATCTCAGAATTCGTACTTTTTTTCTAGCAATTCTGAATTTAGATTTTATATAAATAAAAATATACATTTTCTCGCAGTTCTGGCTTTTCCTCACAATTATGAGAAAACAGGTCCATAATGTGAGAAAAAGTTTTTATTGTTTATTTCATTGTGGGGTGGGGGACAGAACTGCAAGATGTAACCTTATTACTCTGAGGAAAAAAAGTGTCAAAATTGTGAGATATAAACTCAGAATTCTGACTTTTTCTAGCAATTCTGACTTTTCTTTCTTCTTTTCTTCTTCGTGAGGAAAAAAGTCAGAATTCTAAGATATAAACCAGAAATCGCAAGAACAAATGTCAGAATTGCGAGATCTCACAATGCATACTTTCCTCACAATTTTAAGAAAAAACAACAACTTTGAAGTCAGAGAAAAATGTCAAAATTGCGACTTTAGAAACATAGAATTATGACTTCTCGCAGTTCTGACTATATCTCACAGTTCTGAATTTTTCTTTAATTTGTGAAAAAAAGTCTGAATTGTAAGATAGAAAGTCACAATGACTTTTTTTTTTATTTTTTTTATTTTAATCCGCGTTCCATACTTATTGCTGATAATAAAATCAAATCAGGCCAGAGCGGCTGAAATCAGTCGATGTACTGCGAGAGCCAGCGGAAACCTTCGCCGTAACCCTGCTTCTTCAAGACGCTGCACATGAAGACCTCCAGCGGCCGCAGGTTCAGCTCCTTCAGCGACACGCTTCCCTGCAGACACAACACCAGTCACTCCAAACTGTGTTCAGCTACATACAAACATGTTATCATGCTTACTGACAAATCATCATTAGTGTTTCATATACACGACCAGTCAAAAGTGTTTGAACAGTGAGATTTTTGATGTTTATTAAAGAAGTCTCTTCTGTTCACCAAGCCTGCATTTATTTGATCCAAAGTACAGCAAAAACTTGAAATATTTTTACTATTTAAAATAACTGTTTTCTATGTGAATATCTGTTAAACTGTAATTTACTTCTGTGATGCGCAGCTGTATTTTCAGCATCATAACTCCAGTCTTCAGTGTCACGTGATCTTCAGAAATCAGTATAATATGCTGATTTGCTGCTCAAAAACATTTATTATTATTATTATGTTTAAAACAGCTGAGTAGAATTTTTCAGGTTTCTCTGATGAATAGAAAGTTCAGAAGAACAGTATTTATCTGAAATAAAAATATTTTGTAACATTATAAATATCTTTATCATCACTTTCAATTTAAAGCATCCTTGCTAAATAAAATAATTAATTTCTATAATTTCTTCCCCCCCCCGAATCCTGAAAAAATTTACTCTTTTAAATATTGATAATAATAATAATAATAATCAGAAATGTTTCTTGAGCAGCAAATCAGCATATTAGAATGATTTCTGAAGATCATGTGACACTGAAGACTGCAGTAATGATGCTGAAAATACAGCTGCGCATCACAGAAATAAATTACAGTTTAACAGATATTCAAACAGAAAACGGTTATTTTAAATAGTAAAAACATTTCAAATTTTTACTGTTTTTGCTGTACTTTGGATCAAATAAATGCAGGCTTGGTGAACAGAAGAGACTTCTTTAAAAACCATTAAAAATCTTAATAAATGCAGGCTTGGTGAACAGAAGAGACTTCTTTAAAAACATAAAAAATCTAACTGTTCAAAAACGTTTGACTGGTCGTGTGTCTGTGATTGGCTGGCGCTGACCTTCCCAGTGTTCTGTCCGTCCAGAGCGAACACCTCTCGCAGTCTGATCTCGCTCACGGCCTCCGGACGGTCGATCTTATTCCCCAAAACCAGCACGGGAACGCTGGAGATGGTCTCGTCTGACAGCAGAGCCTGAAAACACAGAGATGAGCTCAGAGAGAGAGGAGCGTCTGCCTGCGATCGGCTGAAGCAGCGCACACTTACATCCAGCTCCAGCTTTGATTCTGCCAGACGCTCGTGATCCGCACAATCCACCAGGAAAACCACGCCGTTGACCGCAGGAAGGTAGTTCTTCCACACTCTCCGTGCTGCAGATGAAGAACAACATAAACAAGGACAAAACTTAAAGATTAAAATAATTTCTTCTTTGTTTTCTACAGAAATTTAACCGTGTATACATGTCTGACATGAGGCGAGTAGATTATTAAAAATTGATCATATGTGACCCTGTAGCACAAAACCAGTCTTAAGTGTCCATTTTTGGAAATTGAGATTTATGCATCATCTGAAAGCTGAATAAATAATCTTTCCATTGATGTATGGTTTGTTAGGATAGGACAATATTTGAAAATCTGGAATCTGAGGGTGCAAAAAAATCAAAATATTGAGAAAATCATCTTTAAAGTTGTCCAAATGAAGTTCTTAGCCATGCATATTACTAATCAAAAATTAAGTTTTGATATATTTACGGTAGGAGATTTACAAAATATCTTCATGGAACATGATCTTTACTTAATATCCTAATGATTTTTGGCATAAAAGAAAAATGTATAATTTTGACCCATACAATGTATTGTTGGCTATTGCTACAAATATACCCCAGCGACTTATGACTGCTTTTGTGCTGCAGGGTCTCATATATGGGAAAACAAATGAATTAAACTACAGGACTGATATTGAAATGATAGTTCTGACCTTGTACATGACCACCCAGATCAAACGTAGTGAAAGTCATTCCTGCGATGGTCAGCTCCTCTGACGCTGAGAGAAACACAATCAGCCCTGAGCAATGCCTGATGGGAATTATTCACCTCACAGCTCTATTGTGTTTTAATTGTAGTAATCGAGTCTTACTGGGGTGTAATGTGGGCACATGTTGTCCTAATCTGTCGTCTTTGAGCATGTGCAGTAGAGTCGTCTTCCCAGCATTATCCAGCCCAAGAAAAACCAGCTTTCCAGACTTCTTATACAAACCTGCAAGAAACAACCACAAAATGTATATGATATATATATATATACAGTGCCATGACAAGGTTTTTGCCCCCTTCCTGTTTTTTTTTTTTTTGCATATTTGTCACACTTAAAAGATTCAGATCAAACTAATTTTAATATTACACAAAGATAATGCAAGTAAATACAAAATGCAGTTTTTAAATGATGATTTCATTTATTAAGGGAAAAATTTGCCAAAAAATATCTTGTTTATTCCCAAGACTTTTGGGCAAATATTCTGTGGACTGATGAGACAAAAGTTGAACTTTTTGGAAGGTGTGTGTCCCGTTACATCTGGCGTAAAACCAACACAGCATTTCATAAAAAGAACATCACAGCAACAGTCAAGCATGGTGGTGGTAGTGTGATGGTCTGGGGCTGCTTTGCAGCTTCAGGACCTGGATGACTTGCCATAATTAATGGAAGCATGAATTCTGCTCTCTATCAGAAAATCCTGAAGGAGAATGTCCGGCCGTCAGTTTGTGACCTCAAGCTCAAGCGCACTTGGTTTATGCAGCAGGACAATGATCCCAAACACACCAGCAAGAAAAACTAAATTAAGGTTTTGGAGCGGCGAAGTCAAAGTCCGGACTTAAATCCGATTGAGATGCTGTGGCATGACCTTAAACAGTCCATTCATGCTCAAAAACCCTCCAATGTGGCTGAATGAAAACAATTCTGCAAAGAAGAGTGGGCCAAAATTCCTGTGCAGCGATGTGAAAGACTCATTGCTATTTATCACAAACGCTTGATTGCAGTTTTTGCTGCAAAGTGTGGCACAACCAGTTATTAGATTTAGGGGGCAATGAATTTTTCACGTAGGGGCAGGCAGGTTTGGACAGCTTTTTTTCCCTTAATAAATGAAATCATCATTTCAAAACTGCATTTTGTGTTTACTTGCATTATCTTTGTGTAATATTAAAATTAGTTTGATGATCTGAATCTTTTAAGTGTGACAAATATGCAAAAAATTAAAGGGGCAAAAACCTTTTCACGGTCGTCATATCTACTTGTTCTTTTTTTCTGACTATTTTCCATGTTAGAATAATATTGGAGTGATTAAATCTCATAAATCAGTCAAATGTATGTGAACTTCATCTGAACTCACCTAAAAACTGCAGCACTCCACTGAAGCCTCTGTAGATCCAGTCAAATATAAATGACATTGCAGATGTTTCCTAACAAAAACACAGAAAAGATTACTAATATTTTAAACATAAGAAAAAAAAAATTAACCAGGCTGGTTACTGAAAGGCTGTAGGTTTGAAACTTCTCAAAAGAGAAACACCAGTGTACTAATATTAATCTACTGTAAATATATGCAGAACAAACAGGCAGATACACCACTAACAAACATGGCATGTTTTTAGACATGTAACTAGGTAATGCTATAACATTTTTATTACATGGTAATACTTTGGTATTTTCTGTTACTTTTTGTACTGTTTTTGACATTTAGGGCAATATATCATAATATTAGCATGTTTTCCACACCTATCAATTTGCATGTAAATATCTACTGTGTTATTTAGTAAATATAATTTGTAAATAATATCCACTGTATTTAGGGCAATATATCATAATATGTGACCCTGGACCACAAAACCAGTCTTAAGTGTCAATTTTTCCAAAATTGAGATTTATGCATCATCTGAAAGCTGAATAAAGAATCTTTCCATTGATGTATGGTTTGTTAGATCGGACAATATTTGGCTGAGATACAACTATTTGAAAATCTGGAATCTGAGGGTGCAAAAAAAAAATCTAAATATTGAGAAAATCATCTTTAAAGTTGTCCAAATGAAGTTCTTAGCAATGCATATTACTAATCAAAAATTAAGTTTTTATATATTTACGGTAGGACATTTACAAAATATCTTCATGGAACATGATCTTTACTTAATATCCTAATGATTTTTGGTATAAAAGAAAAATGTATAATTTTGACCCATACAATGTATTGTTGGCTATTGCTACAAATATACCCCAGCGACTTAACACTGCTTTTGTGCTGCAGAGTCACATATTAGTATGTTACAGTTAAATATAATTAAACCCGTTTTTGTGTGTGTGAGTCATAAAAATAATATCACACAATGTTGAAAAAAATGAGGGCACTATATCGTAATATTAGTATGTTTAACCACACCTATCAGTGTGCATGTAAATATTATGATAAAAATTCAGTACCATGGCATATCGAGTTACAATAACATCTGTACTGTACAGTGCATCTGGAAAGTATTCACAGCGCTTCACTTTTTCCACATTTTGTTATGTTACAGCCTTATTCCAAAATGAATTAAATTGATAATTTTCCTCAAAATTCTACAAACAATACCCCATAATGACAACGTGAAAGTAGTTTGTTTGAAATCTTCACAAATTTATAATATATATTTTTTTACATAATGAAAGAGTTTCTATTTTCGATGTGAATTATTTCGTTTTAATGAGTTTCGGTTCATTATTGTGAAGCGCTCCTGTTCAAGACCGAGACGGCAGAAAGCGCATCCTCGGTTTTCCTATTTATTTTACAAAAGCACAACGTTTTGTTGATATTGTATTAAAAGTAGACCCTTTACAGTTCCGAATGATGTATTACTCTTACCTTTATGAGCAAAAATGACTGTATTTTAAGTTGTTTCCACTTTTAGAAAAAAATGCAAGTGATCGCGCTGGCGTCTAACAGCGAACATTTATCTAGGTTAAACCTTTAAACTAACATTGTGATATGCTTGAACTGTTTTATATCTATAGATTTTATTTTAGTCAAGTCGTGATGATTTGAGAAGGCTAATGACGAGTTCACGCTGCACGATTTTCAAACTCGTCGGATCGCCGTGGTTTTCACACTGCGTGACTATCTGGGGTAGCATTCAGTTGCTGCTGTGTTCACATTGCACGATGGATCCGCGACAGGGGGTTTCACACTGCATGACTTAACAATAGGAAGAATCGCCGACAGCTCTGTCTGGTCCGCAAACTACGTTTCACAACAAAACACACGCGAGAAGTGATAAGGAAATAACGCGAGAACCCGCGTGCGTCAGACCGGAGTTCTCCAGCGAGACTGTAATTATTAAAAAAAAATATATATATATAGCCCGCAAATTGTCTGAGCTGATTTCCAGCTACAAGGAGAAAAAGAAAAAAAAAA
>NW_015666558.1:186986-190974 GCF_001515625.1 Sinocyclocheilus rhinocerous
CAACTTACATTTAAGCAACAAACGAATGCTCCAAACATTTTTCTAAATTAACATAATAAAAAAAACGAAACTAAATATAATCACTTTTCCATTACATACAAAACGGAACTATTTTAATAGCTGAAACAGTAGTATAAGCTGTTTTGGGAGAAGCGGGAAAAAAGACGGGCATCTGACGACGCACGCATTAACGGCGCATATTCTCTGAGACGACGAGGGACGAATCTACTAATTAATATGCGGTATATAACTGTTTTAATTTATTTCCTTAAAAGTAGGGTATGTAATTTTTCAAAAACACTTTAGAAAACTGATTCGGGCCGAATAGCAAAACAAACTTGTAGCCAATCAGCAGTAAGGGGCGTGTCTACTCAATGTAAAACAGCTATTTTCTATGTGAATATCTGTTAAACTGTAATTGATTGCTGTGATTTTCAGCATCATTACTCCAGTCTTCAGTGTCACATGATCCTTGATGAAGCCTTGGTGAGCAGAAGAGACATCTTTCAATAACATTTAAAAACTTAATTATTCCAAACATTCTCATGATCCTCATAAGTCCGTGTCATGTGTTTTTTTCCCGTAAAAATCAGTTCACACCGTGCCATTCAAACACAGAGTAACAGATGCTGCTACAGTGACGCTGGTCTCCATGGCGACGGGGGGAAGTCAAGAAATAACATCATGACATTAGCAACAATTACCTGAAGAACCACGATCAAGTGTTTCCGAGCAATTATAGCGATTAAAGCCAGCCAGATTAATTACATGTGCTACAATTAGATGTTCCTTTAACACACAGATGCAGAAATAAACATTGAACTGATGTAACATAATATAAATATGTATTGTATTTCAGTTAAAAGAGCTCTTGTTTATAAAGTCACACTGCTTTATTCTGATTGAGTTTGCATTGAAAGCCTTCATATGTGTTCATACAGTATTTTGCACTGACATCCAAACTTTATTTAGGCCTTTATGAATCAAACCACACAGTGTTTATCAGTAACTAATACAGTAGTCTGCTGTTGCTGATGGATTCGTGTAATAAAACTGTTTTCCGGCCATTTATTCTTCCTATGTCTGTTTGTAATAGAACCATTTATGAGCTAGAAAGAAAGGACAAATATTATTTTTACACTGTAAAAAAATCCATCTACTTAAATGAAAAAACTTCAGTTCAGCTGCAGTCGTAAGTATAATCAAATCAGAATCATTTTGACTTATTAAAACATATTAAACTGACTTATATATAATATAAATAGAGTTCAATCTTGTGTAACGTAAAAAATGAAGTTTAAATTATTAAGTGAATTAAAGTAATGCAAAAACACATGTTGCAATGACTTAGTGATTATATAATATATTACAATTAATAAATAAAATCATATAAAGACCCTAATTATGCTTTTTGACGTTGACAGCTCCGGCTTCTCCTGTCTGAAGCGACACGAGGGCGAGTAAACGATTAAAGTTTAATTTTCGGATGAAGCTTTAAGGCTTTTTGGTTGAAGTTAAATCAGACGTCTGAGAAGACGAACAAACTCTCATCGCACTATTCAATCAAAGTCATCTTTAAACAATTTGCCGTTGCATGAATGACGATTAAATCCAAACAGAGCCTGGTATTGTTGGAAGAGAATGCAATCAGAGGTTCATCATGCTCAGAAGCAGTGTTGGGGGTAATGCATTACAAGTAACACGAGTTACGTAATCAGATTACTTTTTTCAAGTAATTCAAACATGCAAAAACCATTCAAACAGACTGAGAAATAAACACTCACTCGTCACTCGTGATATGCATGCTTTTGTGCAACATCACAGGCTCTGAAGCTGAATGCATCGCGTGTGTTTGGACAGAATGACTGTCATCTGAGGCCTTTCTGTGTGGATTATACCGGAGTTTGAACTAAAACTAAATTATAGACTGAGCAACTGGCGTCTGTTTTCTTGGAGATCAGAGCTTTCCAGAAACTATGAGTGTCCTTAACCGTTTTAATGGCGAAATCCTGCAGGCCATGAACCAGAAAAGACATTTTAAAACATTAAACAACAAAAACAACAAAGAGAGAGATGGTATATTTACATTTTTAATGCATTAAAAAAAGAATTTAGTATATTTACCAAAAATAATCATTTTAAAAGGATATATAATGTATTTTACGTGTTTTAAATCATTTAAATTAATATATTTACTAAAAACATTTTTTTCAAACTCTTAAGAAAATATGTAGTATATGTTCAATATTTTTTAAGAATTTATCCACGATGGCTTGGGCTTCACCGGCGGAGACGCATTTCAGACACAAGCACAACATTAGAAATCAAGTCAAAACCAAATTTCCTTCAGTCTAGAGTCATTGGAGGTGAAGCGAACTAAACAAACCAAGACGATCAGCTGTTGATATCTAATATCTGTTCTCAAAGCCGTCGCAGCAGATTTTCAATCAGAGCGTGACCATAAAGGCCATGCAGCTTGCTGTCTGATGTCTATGTAGGCATGTCTAGAGATCAGATGTATTTCATTCTGATCACCTGTTGCTGAAGCTGAAATATAGCCTATAGCAAGAAATTAATTCAGTATGTGCATATGCTTTAGACTGAATAATAATGCCATCCTTATAGAAAAAACCTCACGTTTGGTGCTGAAATGCTCCCTATGTAGACAGCACACTAGGTTTTGATTTCATGCTGCTGTCAGGAGTTTCATTTCAATTAGAGTCGTTTCATTTTCAGCAGGGTTACCAAGTTTGAATTGAATGAGGCTGCTTTTAAACTCTTGCCGTGGGTTGGTTTTTTCCCCGCGGGTTAAAGGTTTGACATATTGCATGAATTATATTTGACAGAAATGCATGTAGTGAAGTATTTTATATTCTAGCCGTGATAAAGCTGTGCTGGATGATGAGTTTTGTGCGGGACGGTCAGCGATGTCTTTGAGCTCTTTTATGAAAACAGAATTGAAATTGGGTTTTACTAAAAATAATTATTTAAAAGCATTTTACAAAATATATTTGCTTATTTTTAAAACAATAAAAAAATTCAAATGATGTAGTATATATACTAGAAATAAACATTTTAAAACATTTAATAAAGTATATAGTATGTTTATGATTTTAAAGCACTTAAAAAGTAAAATGATTCAGTATTTTATCTAAAAATAAGCACCTTCCTTCATTTGTAAAAAGATATAGTATATTTGCTAATTAAAAAAATATTTTTGTTTAAAAACAACAAAGAGAGAGATGGTAAATTTACATTTTTAATGCATGAAAAAAAGAATTTAGTATATTTACCAAAAATAATCATTTTAAAAGGATATATAATGTATTTTACGTGTTTTAAATCATTTAAATTAATATATTTACTAAAAACATTTTTTTCAAACTCTTAAGAAAATATGTAGTATATGTTCAATATTTTTTAAGAATTTAAAAATAAAAATGATTAAGCATATTTACTAAAATAAAGCATTAAGACCTTTAAAATAAACCTTTAATATATGAACTAACTATAATTATTTTAATATATTTAAGAAAATGTATAGTATATGATTACTGTTTTTTAAAGCATTTTTAAAAAAAGATTATTTTGTATATTTACTAAAAATCAACAGTATACTTACTAATTTAAGCATTTAAAAAGAAAAAATAATTGTGTATATATACTACAAAATAAATATATTAATAAAAAATTAATTTAAAATAGTTTACAATATATTACTAAAAGGAATAATTTTAAAACATTTAATAGCATATTTACAATTTTTTGTAAACATTTAAAAATAAAAATGATTTAGAATATTTACTAAAAATTAAAAAAAGACATGGAATGTTTTGCTGATAAACATATACCTTAAAAAATATACAGTCTTAAAAATAAAGCTGCTTAAAAGGTTTTTCACAGCAATGCCATAGAAGAACCATTTTTGGTTCCACAGAGAAGCATTCAGTCAAAGGTTCTTTAAAGAACCATCTCTTAGCTTTTTATA
>NW_015666558.1:191008-192101 GCF_001515625.1 Sinocyclocheilus rhinocerous
TGTAAACATTTAAAAATGATTTAGAATATTTACTAAAAATAAAAAAAAGACATGGTATGTTTTGCTGATAAACATATACCTTAAAAAGATATACAGTCTTAAAAATAAAGCTGCTTAAAAGGTTCTTCAAGCGATGCCATAGAAGAACCATTTTTGGTTCCGCAGAGAAGCATTCAGTCAAAGGTTCTTTAAAGAACCATCTCTTAGCTTTTTATAATCTGAAGAACCTTCTTTCGCCACAAAGAAGCTGTTGTGAAACAGAAAGGTTCTTCAGATGTTCTTTATGGAACCATTTAGACAAAAAGGTTCTTCTATGACATTCTGAAGCAGCTTTATGTATATTTACTAAAATGTAAATGTATTGTGTTTTTAAACATTTAAAAATAAGAAAGATACATTTGCTGCAACATTTTAAAACAATAGAATCAAACTATTGTTACATTTAAAAAAAAAACCAGAATGTTGTGTTCTCAGTGGTTGACAATATGAAGCAGGTGTTACGAGTGAAGGTAAACAGCGGTAAAGCATGTTTTTTAGTGACGTGTTTCCTGATGTTTTCCACCGAAATGAGAGATGAGCTTCTGAATGTTTAGCAGCTCGTAGTTTTGAAAAGTTTGGAGGAGCGAGACGCACCGCTGATCTCAGATCTGTGAGAATGTCTAGTAATTTAATCAGTGACACGATCATCTCTTGAAAATGACATGCTTGGATCCTCTTGCCTTCGAGATATGATGGGAAAAACATCTTCATTACTAGCCGTCAGGAAGAAGTCATTACTCAAATCTCGTCTCCTGTCTTTCATTTAAGCGTCGGCTCTATTTACCCTGTTCTTAAATTCACCATTGAAGGCAAATTGGTTTTCCGGCTTCCCGTCTGGGACTTTATACATCCAGAACCAGTCGAGTGTGGCCTGCAGGAATCCGGGCTTCAGTCTGCGGACGTCCTCGATATCTGCGAGAGACAGAAGACGCTGAGATGGACCCTCGTGCTCATCACAAACGCTGAAGCTAAAGCTCTCAGACCTTTGAAGTCTTCAGCCTCGGGGTCCTCCACGTTTATCACGATCACGTTCCAGTCGGTTTCTCCTTCGTCG
>NW_015666558.1:192486-194188 GCF_001515625.1 Sinocyclocheilus rhinocerous
TTTCGTCGGTTTCTCCTTCGGTCCCCAACACCTTCACACGGATCCTGAGATCCATCAGACCTGATGCAAACATGTGAAGAACACGCTTACAGAACGCTGAAACTCCTGGAGCTCTAAAGGCAAGCATGATTGCTAAAGAAAGATGTTTCAGATCATTCTGATTCAGAATGATTCAAATGAATCGTTCAGATCAAAGTGTGAAGCGGTTTGACCGAATCCGAATCATCAAAAACAACCGATTCAAAAGAATCATTTGCTCACAATTCAGGATTTGACTGCACCTTTTACTCTACAAACGATCAATTTAATATTATATTATATACAATAATTATTATTATATATAATATAAATATGAAATAAATAATGAAATATAATTAGACAAATATATATATATATATACATAATTTTATGACATATATACTATAACAATAATCATTATATATGTAATATAACATTTATTTAATTTATTTTATGTTGTATATTATCATATGTAATATAAAAGTAGTTATAAAATATACCTATAAAAATTTACCTATAAAAATGTGTGTATATATATATACCATTAGTTTGAAGAGAAAATATTACTATATACTGTATATATATACTTTACATATAGTCTTACACCTATAATAATAATAATAATAATAATAATAATAATAAATGAGCAGACCAATAAAAATGGAAAATGTATATTCACTATAGAAATATTTCTAATTTTGTCTAATTTCCGTAACTTTTATTTATTTTTGCATGGTTTTGCAGAGAAAAATATGATGTTATATACATAAAATACAGGTTTCTGGACTATTTATTTATTTATAACAATAAATCTTTTTTTTTTTTCAGATGAGATCCAGAGAAATGGTCCAGAAACCTGTTATGAAGAACAAGAGTCGGTGCTTCTTGCTTTAAATATCGTCCAAGTCAGTTTTGAGTGAATAAACTTGGGGGACAATAAATACAGACTGTATACGACAGACAGTAAATCATGTGAGTAATATTTACTGTAGGTTTGTGCTACAGTAAGTGAGTTTCTGCGCTGCTCTGGAGCTTATTCCCGATGTCACAGATGTCTTCGTCCCGGTGACCCGGATCCTCCCACGTCTGCAAAAGACGGCAAATCATCCGTCCGTTCATTCATGTGATGTGAGTGAGCTGATCAAACCAATCTCCAGCGCTGCTTGGATTGGCATCTAAACATGCATAAAATCTCCCTCTCTGAGCTCGCTCATGCATCAAACACACTTTCCCTGGAGGTTTCCACGCTTCAATTCTGCGTGCTTCACTTCTAAACGTCTGAAAGAACACAAACCTGAGGAATGGCTCCATAGTTCCAGATGTAGCCCGTATGAGGAAAGACATTGCTGATGTAACACAGATTCTCTTTCTTCAAATCCTGCTTCAGTGGATTGAGAGGATCTTTAGTCGCGATCCGGAGAAACGAGGGCAATATTTCAGAATTTAAACATTCAATTTTTCAGAATGTTTGGCTTTCTGTCTTCCATAAAATGTAAAGTAGAATGAAAATACAGCTCAGAAATTAAATGCAGATTTATACAATCAAGCTCCAAAAAGCAGCATAAAATAACTCGTCCCATACAGCAAAAAAAAAAAAAAAAAAAAAATATATATACTGTATACATTGGGTACGGAAAGTATTCAGACCCCCTTAAATTTTTCACTCTTTGTTATATTGCAGCCA
>NW_015666558.1:194717-209564 GCF_001515625.1 Sinocyclocheilus rhinocerous
TATATATACTGAATATATATATTCAAGATATGCAATAAATCAGAAAAATATATTTGCTAAAATATGTTTCAAAATATATTAATTTCCAATTTATATTTATATTTTTTCAAGATATGCAATAAATGATACAAATATATTTGCTAAAATGTTTCAAAATATATTAATTTCCAATTATACCAATATATTTTTGTTATTTTTTTATGCCATTTTTTATATTTTTGAAAATATATTTAAAAATTATAAATATGTTTTTTTTTATTAAAAAATATATTTTGCTCTATTTTTAATTTTAAGAAAATACATTCACATATGTCACATTTGAAGAAAAAATGTTTTTGTTGTCGTTGTTGTCAACACATTTGAATATACTTTATTTTATTTTAAAAAATAAAATAAAGTATTTTATTTTTTCAGAGCATTTTCATTTTGGGAAACCTTTACATTTACATCCTTGTACTCCACTACATTTCATAAAAACATCATTCCTATTCCTCATTATTTCGACCTGAAGAAGTTTAGAGTTTCTCTTAAAATGTTAATGCATTTTTCCCATGGGTTTTTAAAGCATCAAACGATGAAAGTTTCTCATATGAAAGTTTCACTTTTTGAAACAAGTTACAAAACAAATTGAACTTTTCATGATATTCACATTTTTTGAGATGCACCTGTATATTTGAAAAATGTACTTAATTACAATAATAAAGTAAAATAACTTAATGACTGTCTACCGCTGTGCAGAACTCATTAAATCAGTCCGTTCCTCAGCATTCGTCATTACAGATAATTTGTTCTTTTCCCTTTCATTATTATAATTCCTGGAAATCCTATATTTAGTTAGGGACAATCAGACATGAAAGCATTGAGTGGCATCCGTGAGTTTGAACAGGATGTAATGGTTAAAGAAGTTCCGGCCTTTCTAGGAATGATTTTCTTGAATGTATTCTAGTGCAGGTGAGATAACTGGCATGTAATGTGAGCGTGTGTGAAGATCCACAGCCAGAGGTTTGCACTGAATGTTGAAGATTTCTTACCTCCATCTTTGCATTTGTCCATCTAGGAACCTCGACGACAGCATGGAAGATGTTCTGAAGGAGAAAACGGATTTGGTCAGATGATCACAACTGCGTTTAACAATCAGAGGATGAAGCAAATTCTATGAAATCCTTCGATCCCTCTAGAAATGGCATGTTAGAGCAACTAATGACCGCATATACAAAGGTGTAGCCTATATGTTTTGATGTTTTGTAGCTGCTGTTGTAGAAGATTTAGATGTGAATTAATCAAGTATAATTCATGTGAATATAGCCATTTGGGTATCATGTTATTTTACTATTATGATCATGTGTTTGCCTGTGTGTATGGAGGCCTGCAGGAGAGTGGAGTGTGTGTAACTGAGTTATTATAGTCATGTGTTTGGCTGTATGAGCTCAGATATGAGCTACTATTAAGAGAAAACATGAGATGATCTTGTGCTGACATGGGATGAACGAGACCTCTTTGTAGTACTATTCTGCTGACATGAGGAGATATAGACTAGCCATAGTGGCCTGAATGATATGTATTGTTTATAGAAACCTATATTAAGAGTGTGCAGACCCAGAGACTGTCGGCTTCATTATTGTCTCTGATAATAAAGTCTGTCTTCTGGCATCAAACCCTCAAGACTCCGAGAGTGGTTTCTCACAGAAGCGGCGGAAGCCACCACACTGTTTAATAAAAAAAGAAAAATTAAATAAAAATCCTACGAGCCTTGCGAGGCCAACGTGCTCCGAAGTCCCGATCTGAATCAAAAGATTCACCAATCTACTCCAAAGTTCCGATCTGAATCAAAATATATATGAATGATGATTCACAAACATCGGGACTTCGGAGCGCGGATCATGAATCACTCAATCTGTGAAATGATTCGTGAACCCGCTCCAAAGTTCCGATCTGAATCAAAAGATTCACGAACCTGCTCAAAGTTCCGATCTGAATCAAATGATTTGCAATACACAATCCAATTGGAGTGCTCCGAAACAGTGAATCATTTTGCCATGCAATGGCTTATCTGATTCGGAGTTCAGTTCAGTGACACTTCAATAGGAAATCAATTGAAAGCATCCAGTAATCTCATACCACTGAAGTGAACATTCAATTTATCAGTATATATTGTAATAAATATTTAAGAAATTATTGTTTTATCTTATTGTATTAGTCTATACAGAGTGATAGTCAAAAAGAGCAAATGGGAGAAGCAGATGAACACAAACATAAATATGTTCTTATACTCCGCACATGAATATGTGCATGCATGCAATTAAATTTGCATAAAGTTACAGTTTTTTTCAACTGCTTACGCACTAAATCTTTCCTTGTCACACAGTTTCTGAAAGCTGACACTCAAACAGCAGAAGCACACACCAAATCTGCAAAACCATACACTAATTCTCGGCCTTTGACTTTCATAAAACACTTTTTGCAAAACACAACACACAGTTCTCTATGTAACACACGCAAATCTAACAGGAATTAATATTACGGCAAAAGCGTTTGCAAATGCTTGCTTTTGAGATGTGTTTGTGATATTTTGAACGCAGTGCTTCATTTTGCAAGAGATGTGAGGCTTTTTGCATTTTGTGTGCAATTCTTGGATTTGTGTAAAGTTTTGAAAAGAAAAAGAGGCAAAGTTTTGAAAATGTGTGCAAGCAGTTGAAAAAAACTAAAGACAGTGAATACTATATCATGATGCATAACTACTTTGCACTTGATATATTTAATTTGAGGATGAAAAAATATCTAATTCAGATTTTTAGCATTATTGTAAAATGAAATAGGCTTTGTTTTTTTAAAGTAGAGTAAAGTGTTTTAAAGTGTGTAATATGATCTGCCATTATCTTGGCATGAATGCATATGTTTTAAATGATTATTTTCATGCACGCCTTGAAACTGTTGTTACTGTTTTGCAGATGTGCTTGAGAGACTTTATGCGGTAAGTATATTCATCACTGGCTGCTGAAGCTTCTTCATATACATTAGCATAGACAAAATCATTTTATATGGTGTGTATAAAATGTACTAATGATGTGCAAAATATTTTTCTCAGTCCTTTACACGATCACGTTTCTACACAGTTTTTTTGGATGAAGGAGGTCACACACTTTCCTCTGTTTTTCTTTCTGTCTGTAGTGTCTGAGTTCATGGTCCTGCATGATAATTCTGCTCTGTGTTGTGTTTATATTGATCAAATCCCCCGTGATCTTGAATAGAGGAATCTATTCCCATAATTCATCTGACATATTAATGTCATTATGAACTCCAGGGCGATTATCGTGAGAGAATGCATCTAATTAGATTTAATTCACACATATACCTCAGGGAGAGAAACACACACAATACAAATATATATATATACACACACACACACACACACACACACTCACACAGGTTTGTTTTTGTGAAAAGTGGGGACATCCCATAGGCGTAATGGTTTTTATACTGTACAAACTGTATATTCTATTGCCCTACACCAACCCTACCCCTAAACCTACCCCTCACAGGAAACTTTGTGCTATTTCAGATTTTCAATACACTCCATTCTGTGTGATTTACAAGAATTATGTAATATAATATAAGAATTATGCAATATAACCTCAAAACTTCAAAATGAGCACATCAATGCAAGACAAGAAAACAGAGAAAGAACTATTTTTGCTGAAGAACAGCAGAAGATGTGACTCCTCAGATCTGCTGAAGTGCAGCAGCATTAAAAGACCAAACAGGAGCACCCATCAAATGAAACATCAACAGATGCCTCTCCTCTCTTTAAGAGAGCAGTTTACAAGCTTAAACCAGAGCAGATCTCAGTGCAGACACATGCACGAGCCTCAGAGTGCATCTGCAGTGCTTAGAGAATACTTAGAGAATCATAGATTATCTCAGAATTATACAGATTATCATAGTGGGATTAATGCTAGAAAACCTGACAGTGGTGTTTTAAAATGTGTTTGAGTAAAAACCGGAATAGAGAAAAGAACAAAAGAGGCTATTGGTAAAGATGGTGCAAAATAACTGAATGCTCTGGCTGTTGTTAGTGTGTACAGGTCATTTCACTAAATCTCTTTCACACTGACCACAACCAGAAGTCATTTATTTTCAATGAGAGCTGGCAAAAGTTAGACCTTGTGCAAATAAGCAGTGACTACTAAAGGAAATTAAGAAATTGGAGCACTGTGAGCAATTCACTGTTGTATACGATTTGTCTTCACCCACATAAAGCGATGTTAAAAAATGATGCATGGAAAACCACGCCGGCATTCTGATTCGTTTGATTCATTCATTGATAGTCGTTCATCTTGCTCATGATGTGATGTATTGTGCGCTGCTGCGATTTATATACAAACGCTTTGCCCTGCAGGTTGTTCATTTTTAGCAGCAAGAAAACTGAATCATTGTCAAAATGACATCTTATTTGAAATGACAATACATCTAATTTGAGATAATTTGCTCGCCAGTAATGTTACGTAATCTAGCAGCAGGGACGCTTACTAGTGACCAACCTGGCAACATTCAGTGCACTGAATGGGGTGGGTAATAAACTCAACTTGACTTTCCATCGGTAGTATTGGTGCTTTTGTCCAAGCTAACCGAGAATGTTCTCAAAACGTTGGCTAACAAGTTATAAATGAACCAGTAGCGTTAACAGAATGTTCAATAAAAGATATCTATAACCCTGAAAAACGTTATTTATACATCGTTCACAGAATGTTTTTCTTCCAAATGGGTTTAGTTTGACGTTCATCTAATGAGTTTCAAATGTTACTATTTTTTCTGAATGTTCAGGGAACATTCAAAAGTAATGTTCCCTTAATGTTTGCAAAAGGATAAAATGGATTCAATAAAATGGTCATTCTCATTACCAATTTTTTTTTTAAAACTGGACATTTTGAACATTCAGAGAACATTCTGAAAAAACTTAGTGAGAATGTTAGCAAAATGTTCTTGTTTATATTTTTATTGACTGGTTATGCATATACTTTCCAGACCTAATCATCCATGTCCCTCAGTTTTTATAAATTACTTTCTTTTATCAGTGAAGTGAACATAGAGTGAATTTTATATCATTGTTCTACTTTAGTTTGACTGGATGTTCAGTTTTCATGTCTCAAGGTGCTTCAGTCTTTCAAAATGTTTCAATCTAAACACGTTTTCTTTGCAAATATTGTTATATTTGATATACTCATATAATTTAATAATTTTGTGTGTGCGTGTGTCCTTAATATCATTTTACACCCTGTTAGTCTTTAGTAAAATCCCTTTAACTAACAAAAGCCAGTTTCTCAATGACATCATCCAACAGGAAGTGACGTCATTTTGGAGGGAAATCAGCTGCACAAACATTAGTATTATCAATGGGTTTGGGATGCTATGATGTTTTGTGATGTTTGGTTTATGTCTCTCTAAAATGCCCTATCCAATCCAAAAATATGTTATTAAATATAAACATTTGAAAAGATGGATATTAACTTCAAGTGGACATCAATAATCAAAATCTAATTGAATATATTAATAACAAGAGACCCTTTTATCTCTTCACATGTGCATGTTTTCCCCCCTATTTTAATTTTGCATACAATTTTTTTTAAAAATACAAACAAAATTTAAAATGTCTGTCTACAAACATGTATGTATGTATTTATTTATACATACTAGTCAGGATTATGTGACTCTCACAGCATCAGAGTAATTTTCAGTCATCTGCTGCTCGTATTAAGTTTGGTATCTTGAAATAGATCTCTAAATAGACTTCATTTTCTCCTGGCAAATTAATGTGACAGTGCAAAGTATGTTTCTCATTTCAGATCTGAATGTGAGTTTGCAGTGGATTGTTTAGAGGCTTTTTCTAAGTTCACCCTCCAATGAATTCATATTAAATCCAAAGGTGCTGCTGCTTCTTCAGATCTAGCAGTACTTATTAAAGCTTTGTTATATTAATGTTAACCAGCATTAAAGTACTGATAATAGATTTTAGAAAAACTGCATCACCTAAAACAGCAGCCTAGAACTAGATATTTGGCTACTGGTTAACATTAACCAACAGTCGACAAGAAAATCATTTCAGAAGCATTTATATTTTGAAAAAACAAGCACAAACAAGATTGCATTCACAGTATAAGACCGGAAATGTCTTAGGTCAGTTTGGATTTCTCGACTTTAACAGTTGGATTGTGTATTAGTTCAGCTGTTTTTAATGGTTTAGAGTTATAACAAGCCCTGTAGCAGGTCACGGTTTGGCTGGTTAGTATTGGTTACTACACCATTTGGCTGTAGTAAAAGCATCTTTATCCATTCAGGAGTCATGTATTCTGATGAAATAAATCATAATGATTTTTGTCAAACATACAGAGTAACTGTGATTGGATGGCCATCTCCTGCAGTGCTGCTGTTCTCCAGTGGGAGGAGCTTCAGCAGATCTCCAGCTGTCAATCAAACGGATGGATGCTGGTGTTCATAGAGGTTTGAGATGTTATGTCATGCTTCAGTTCACTCAAGTAGACCAGAGATACTAACATAAAGAACCAAAGTGACTGTGACACTATCACGGTTACACAAAACCACTGCAGCAGATTCAGCTGAGAGTCACTATAAAACAGACCGGGGCTAGTTGTCACAAGGGGAATATTGAATTGCACAATGCTTGTTTTCTCCATCAGTGGTTTTGTGTGTTCGTTTCAAACATCTAGAATAATATTTGTGAATTCTCACAACTTTAGTTTCAGACTGGGACAAGTTTTCACATGCATTTTAACTGCTGTAATTGTAGTAAGTGGCTTTCTGGGCTTTTTTTTGTAGTTACGTTTTCCATTTTTGCATGTTCATGAATTGTTTCACCATTGTTTTACTGTCTAAATTCTACTGCAAAGCCTTTTTTTTTCTTTTTAGCAGCATCATATGACCCCTTTAAATCCAAAGGTGCTGCTGCTTCTTCAGATCTAGCAGTACTTATTAAAGCTTTATTATATTAATGTTAACCAGCATTAAAGTACTGATAATAGATTTGAGAAAAACTGCATCACCTAAAACAGCAGCCTAGAACTAGATATTTGGCTACTGGTTAACATTAACCAACAGTCGACAAGAAAATCATTTCAGAAGCATTTATATTTTGAAAAAACAAGCACAAACAAGATTGCATTCACAGTATAAGACCGGAAATGTCTTAGGTCAGTTTGGATTTCTCGACTTTAACAGTTGGATTGTGTATTAGTTCAGCTGTTTTTAATGGTTTAGAGTTATAACAAGCCCTGTAGCAGGTCACGGTTTGGCTGGTTAGTATTGGTTACTACACCATTTGGCTGTAGTAAAAGCATCTTTATCCATTCAGGAGTCATGTATTCTGATGAAATAAATCATAATGATTTTTGTCAAACATACAGAGTAACTGTGATTGGATGGCCGTCTCCTGCAGTGCTGCTGTTCTCCAGTGGGAGGAGCTTCTGCAGATCTCCAGCTGTCAATCAAACGGATGGACGCTGGTGTTCATAGAGGTTTGAGATGTTATGTCATGCTTCAGTTCACTCAAGTAGACCAGAGATACTAACATAAAGAACCAAAGTGACTGTGACACTATCACGGTTACACAAAACCACTGCAGCAGATTCAGCTGAGAGTCACTATAAAACAGACCGGGGCTAGTTGTCACAAGGGGAATATTGAATTGCACAATGCTTGTTTTCTCCATCAGTGGTTTTGTGTGTTCGTTTCAAACATCTAGAATAATATTTGTGAATTCTCACAACTTTAGTTTCAGACTGGGACAAGTTTTCACATGCATTTTAACTGCTGTAATTGTAGTAAGTGGCTTTCTGGGCTTTTTTTTGTAGTTACGTTTTCCATTTTTGCATGTTCATGAATTGTTTCACCATTGTTTTACTGTCTAAATTCTACTGCAAAGCCTTTAATAGGCTATTTAAGGGCAGGTTTGCATTGTGACAACTTACCCCATATAGTGTGACAACATGCCCCATTATTGTTTGTATATTTTTTGCAGGCAGTGATGTTAAAAATTTGCAGTAGTTTTGTTTTGGTCAGTACAGAAATGCTTTATTCAAGCAAAAAATGTGACAACTAGCCCCGGTCTCCCAATTATATACCTCTAACTTGGTTTTATTTGAGTTTGAAAGATTGATTAAAGTTGATTAGTCCAGAGTTTTGCTTTAAATATTCATATTTGTTGTTTTGTGAACTGTCAGCTTTTTCAAGAAGCACAGCTTATAAAAAGACATTTTCACAGGCATGTGGATTTCTCTAATTAGCTGTCAGTGTTTTTCTGAAGGCAAACAGACACATCACAGCATGAATGGTAATTGCTGTTTGTTCTACAGAGCAAATAGTTTTACATACATCTGCACAGCAAACAACACCAGATCAGCAGAAGAACACTTACTTCCAAATATCAGTCTATGAACCATTTAATACATTGACTGTTTTTCTTGTACATAATGAGTGTGTTTAATGTGCGTGTGCTGTACATTTCTGCAGTATGCTTGCATGCATCATTCTATTAGAGGAACAGTCCCTCAAAAATGAAGAATTATTATTTTGTAACCCTCGTGTTGAGCAGAAGAGAGCTGTGAGTGTTAGCCTCAGTTAGGGCTGCACGATTAATTGAAAATAAATCACAGTATGGCTTAGAGTGATTATCAAGGTTGTAATTTAATGTTTAACGTTTGAAAATGAAGATCTTAAGACAGCCAGAAATATTAGCACTATAAAATTAAATTATTATTATTATCATTATTGTATTTTTATTTTAGTGAAATATTACAATAATAGTATTGTAGTATTTCATAAAATTAAAATATAACAATAATAATGAAATATTACAATAGTAATATCCTAATAATAATAATAATAATAACAACAGTTGTTATTATTATTATTATTATTAGTAGTAGTAGTAATATATTTTTCTAAAATGTGACCCTGGAGCACTAAACCAGTCATAAGTAGCACGGGTATATTTGTAGCAGTAGTCAGTAATACATTGTATGGGTCAAAATTATAGATATTTTGTAAATTTCCTACCGTAAATATTATATAAATTCTTTTATATATTATTATTATTCTTTTCTTATATTTATTCTTATATCTTATTATGTATAAAGAAATTAAGTTCAAGAAAGTTCAAGAAATTGACACTTATGTCCAGGGTCACAAATACTAAATCTTTTTATATTACAGTAAAATGTTGCAATGGTAATATTAAAATATAATATAACATCCCAATGCTAATATTTTTAAACTTATTAACAACTATAATAATAGTAGTTGAAATATTACAATAGTAATATTTTTATCTTATTATATTTTTTAAAATACTAGATCTTTTTATGCTATTTTAGTTTTTAATATGCTGTTTTCATATTCTAATAATAATAATAAAAACATTTTTTTGTGTTTGTATGTTTTTCCCAAACCGTGCAGCCCTACTGTGAGTGTGTGTTTGTGTATGTATTTGTATGTTTGTGTATGTGTGAGAATGTGTTTGTGTACGTGTGCATGCTTGTGTGTGTGTGTGTATGTGTGTGTTTGTGTGTGCATGCGTGTGTGTGTGTGCTTTTGTGTGTGTATGCATGTGTGCATGCATGCGAAAGTGACGTGACATATGGCCAAGTATGCATTTTCGCTCTTTGCGTTCGTCTCGTCTCGGTCCGCAAACACGCGGTTGTGTTTCCACGCTGCGTTGCGTCTGGGCTGCGGCGGCTTGTCCACCACACACAAACCCAGCTTAAATGCCGCCTGGAATCCGCGCCGGAAGTTCTCGTTGAAGTAGCCATAAACAATAGGATTGACGCTGCTGTTGAAGAAGGCCAGCCAGTGAGCGAACGGGAAGACATAGACGGCCACCAGATCCAGCTGAGCGGCCGAAAGATTTCCGTAATCCGTCAGCATCATGAGGATCCAGAGCGGAAGCCAGGACACGGCGAAGAGCAGCGCCACCATCAGGAGCATGTTTACCACGCGCAGCTTGCGGCGGAAGACGGGCGGCTTGACCAGCCTGACCGCGATGCGCGAGTACATGATGAAGATGAGCGAGACCGGACTTGCTGTCTATGGGAGGGTTAGAGAGCTCTCGGGTTTAATAAAAAATATCTTTATTTGTGTTCCAAAGATGAACGAAGGTTTAGAACGACATGAGGGTGAGTAATTAATGACAGAACTTTCATTTTTGGGTGAACTATCCCTTTAAAATTATGACCACAAAATTGAAATGATGACATAAATAGTCGAAATTATGACTCAAAATCATACAGTCATAGTTATAAAATAGACAAATTTATCAAAGTCAAAGTGATGAGATTAAAAAAATCTAATTATGACAAAAAACTGAATTATAAATTTAAAAAGATCTAAATTATGACAAAAAGTCATAACTATGAGGGAAAAAGTCAAACTGAAGATATACTAAATCAAAATTATGAGATTACATTTTTTGTTAATTATGACAAAATAATTTGTCATAATTTTGAAAAATGAAATAAAAATTATGAGATTAAAAAAATGAACATTCTGAAATAAATAGATTGAAATTATGAGATTTAGAAGTCAAAATTATGGCCACAAAATTAAAAATGATGACACAAAAAGTCAAAAATATGACTCAAAATCATACAGTCATAGTTATAAAATAGTCAAATTTATGAGATTTCAAAATGATGAGATTAAAAAAATTCTAAATTATGACAAAAACTGAATTATAACTTTAAAAAGATCAAAATTATGATAGAAAACTCATAATTATGAGGGGAAAATCAAAATGTATATATACTGTCAAAATTCAGAGATTAAAAAAATAAATTATAACAAAATGTCATAATTTTGAAAAATAAAATAAAATTAAAAATTAAAAATTAATAAAATTCTGAAATAAATAAATCAAAATTATGAGATTAAAAAGTAAAAAGTATGACAAAATGTTAATATTTTAGGAAATGAAAAAATCTAAATTATTACAAAAAATGTGATTATGATATATAAAAAAGTCCAAATTATGCCCAAAAAAATAAATTATGAGATTTAAAAAAAAATCAAAATTATGACAGTCATAATTGAGAAAAATTCAAAATTATGAAATACTAAATCAAAATTATACAGTTGATATTATGAGATAAAAATGAAAAAATTACATAATATGTCATAATTATTCAATAAAACGTCACATTTATGAGAATAGAAAGTTGAAATTATTACATAAATCGAACATGGCCAGAACTTCAGAAGTATATAACAAACCATAGGGTCAAATATGCAAATATAGTCTCAAATACAGCAACTTCATTGGCTGCTGTGCATGTTGTTGCATCAACACAGATAAACGGTCAAATTTCACGCATTCCATTTAACCCTTTCCCTCAGTGTTTTTTTTTTTTTTTTTTATTTGTCCGCCACCCGTAGTATCTCTGTATTTTCTGCGTTTTTCCATTTTAAAGACTTTTGTCCCCGTCTGCCTTCCATACTTCTCTATAGCACAGTTTAACCAGACCTCGCCCCATTTTTTTTGCCATGGGTGGGAATTAAACAAACAGTGCTGCCAGTTTAGCAATTTTGTTGTTAAATTTAACAACTTTTTCTTCCAGAAGCACCTACAACAAATTGAGCTATTTTAAAAATTTATTTGGCAACTTTTAGCAACTTTTGGTAAGTGACTCAAACGATGAAAAAGGCATGCATTTACCATTTAAATTATACAAAAAGAGGAAACCAATAATAATTATTATTTAATAATAATAATAATAATATTGTATAATTGTGCATTATGATACACCTTGTTATTTTTGCTTTTACCTGTGATTGTTGATCAGTTAGTACACTGCAACCTATCTAAAAATGGAAAAGGTACTAGTAATTTTCCAGGACATTATCTGTTATAACCCGAAAACACAAAATACAATGCGTAATTAAAACTAACAACTAATACACTGCGTAAAAGTATAATTGTTCAGAATGTGTAGTTTTACATGTTTACTGGGTAATTAAAAAAACAAACAAATTGTTATCGTTCAAAAAAAGTGTACGTTTTCAATAATTCAATGTGTTTAAAAATAGTTATTTATATTTTAATATTATATTATGCATTAATATTATTTTACGAACAAATCTTAATGAACATATATAAAATATATTTTTGATGTAGTGACAATTTTGCGTCGTGATTATGTAATGACGTTATTGCGCAACGACATTTAGCAACAAATCAACCTTCCTTTAGCAACTTCCTTTGACAATTTGTGACGTCACAATATCCGGAAGAAGCGCGCTGTGGTCTGAATGATCCGTTTGTTGCAGTTCTTGAAAAGTGTTTTCTGTTAATTAAAGAGAATATCTCCCTTTGGAGCGGACTTGTAACCTTGCAGATCTTTTTCATGCTCAAACGGCAACATTGCACACTAACTAAAGTCAAAAAAGTGAAAAAGCATAATAGGACCCTTTTAAAGCACCTCAGAGATTTGAGTTCTTCCTCAAAAGCGCTGAATTATTGCAACCTACTGTAGCGCCTAAGAATCAAGCTGATAGATTGATTACGTGGTCCGAATGATCCGTTTGTTGCAGTTCTTGAAAAGTGTTTTCTGTTAATTAAAGAGAATATCTCCCTTTGGAGCGGACTTGTAACCTTGCAGATCTTTTTCATGCTCAAACGGCAACATTGCACACTAACTAAAGTCAAAAAAGTGAAAAAGCATAATAGGACCCTTTTAAAGCACCTCAGAGATTTGAGTTCTTCCTCAAAAGCGCTGAATTATTGCAACCTACTGTAGCGCCTAAGAATCAAGCTGATAGATTGATTACAAAAGCTGAGTGCACACTGACTCATGCGGGTCGAGGAGAGCCAGCGGTCTGTTTCAAACCTGGCAATTTCTGCTTTTGTGTGCAACATGTTCAGACGTGTGCCGTCTAAGGACGAGACGCAGCTCCAGTCCCTATAAATGACTGCTTTGTTAAATACAAACCAATGTGACATAACGTGTGAAGCAGGGGCGTAGATTTTCACAGAAAACAGAAACATGAAACAGAAACATGAAACTATCAACATACGATTGCGACAATATATGGTTTATTTGTGTTTGTCAAGTCATCTCCAGGTAATAAATAAAGTATATGAACAATGCAGTGCTAACTGACATAGCATTTATTACAGTATTGAAACTATTCTGCCTTATTATGTGATAAAAAAAAAGTGTTTGTAGTATATAAACAAATCATTATTATTGGTCACTGTCCAGCAGTGTGTGTGTGTGTGTGTGTGTGAGAGAGTGTGTGTGTGTGTGTGTGTGTGTGTGAGTGTGTGTGTGTGTGTGTGTGTCATGTTTCTCAGAAGGAAGAACGGCGCTCTCATTGACACCGCTATCATCTTCTACTGAATGGTGCTTTTAAGATCTGTTTCGACTTGCTTTCTTTTGTGGAACACAAAGGGATTTTTCATGTTCATCTGTTGTTCTTTTCCAAACAATACAAGCACATTGTAACCACGTCTGTCAACGACCAGACAGAAGCCTTATAGCAGCTGTTCATTTTCTTCTGAAGTCAGTGAGAACTGAATGTTTTTGCCGAATCAAAAAAAAAAATGCATTGGTAAACCATAATTATCAGATGAAAAAAATCAAAACGATGACATTAAAAATAGAACATTTTGAAAATGTTAATGTCTTACCATTAAATAAAAAGTCGAAATTGTGTTTAAAAAGTCAGATTAAAAAATTAAAATTATGACAAAAAGTTGCAATTATGAGACAAATGTGGAAATTATGGCATACCAAGTCATAAAAGGCTGAAATTATCTTTAAAAACCAACATAACATCACAATCTTTAAATACAAAGTCAAAGTTAAATATTTGAAAAGTCAAAATTATGGCAAAAATAGAAATGATGAGATTAAAAGGCCAAAAATATAACAAAAAGTCATAATTATGAGGAAAAAGTGAAAATTACAACATACTAGGTCAAAATTATGATATACAAAGTCTAAAAAAGCTGTAGCAATGCCACAATTATTAATAAAAGGTGAAAATTCTGGTATTGAAAAATCAAAATTATGCCAAAAAATTGAAATTCTTGAAAAAATCAAATGACAACAAATCATAATTATGTTGAAAAAAGTGAAAAGTATGACAAGGTTGAAATGATCAAAAAGCAATAAACATAAAATATCACAGTTATTAAAGTCAAAACGGTAAATTAAAAAACTGAAACTGAAAAGTCAGTATTATGACAAAAAGTCATAATTATGAGAAAAAAGTCTCAGTTATGACATACCAATTCATAATGATTAATTTTAAGATAAAAAAATCATGTCAAAATGAAGTCATTAGAAGTTAAATGTTCACCTGTTGTTCTTTTCCAAACAAGACCAGCACATTGTGAACACGTCTGTCAGCAACCAGAAGCTTAATTAGTTCATATGTGAGCTGAGTGTTTTTTGAGAGAGTCATGAGGGTTTGGAAGGACCTACGGGTGAGTAAATGTTGACAGAATGATCATTTTTTGGGCTCAGTTATTAACTGAAGTCACAGTGTGATTGAGCAGAGCTGGTTTTGCGGATGTCAGGTGTTTGTATTCATGTGAAGTGCAGGAGGGGGAGAGTTATTAACCTTTCCACTGCGATGGCCACCAGCGTGAAGACAGACGCCGAGACTGAAGCTCCCTGCACGAGTCCACTCATTTTACAGATGAGCACATCAAACGGCCAGCCTGAGAGAGAGAGAGAGAGAGAGAGACAGAGAGGGAGACAGAGAGAGAGAGAGAGAGAGACAGAGAGAGAGAGAGAGAGAGAGAGAGGGAGAGAGAGAGCAAGAGAGAGAGAGAGAGAG
>NW_015666558.1:209623-214815 GCF_001515625.1 Sinocyclocheilus rhinocerous
TATATGAATATATTTTATAAATATATACATGTAAATACATGTAAATATTTTAAATATATATACTGTATGTGTGTGTATTTATATATACATGGTAAATATACACAGTAGTACACATACATATATTATGAAAACAAAAACTTTCATTTTGTATGCAATTAATCGTTTGACAGCACTAATATATATATATATTTATATATATATATAGAGAGAGAGTTTGGTAAATATCATATTTGATGCATCAGGCTTTTATGGCTCATATAGTCGGATATAGTGACAATATGATGAAAAAACAGCTAAATTTTATTCAGAGACTCAAACTGAGCAAAAATATGCAATTTGGTTGGACGTTTGTACAATTACATTAAAATTCAGTGTTCAACAGGTTTAACAGCAAAGTTTTGATCATGTAGAGCATTTAGAACCTTAGAAATGTGCATATCTAATATTATCCAGTAGGCTTTTAAAGCATGAAACAGACTCATGTTTTGTAATACAGATTGATGAGTCACATGACATCCACGGCTCTGCTGATTGGCCGTGTGAGTCCTCATGAAGATGGCTGCATGGAGATGCATGCAAATACTAACAGATAAACTCTCTCCAGGTGCATTAAACCTGAACATTAACCTGATGCATCTCAAGCAGATTTACCTGTGATCAGATTGTCCACCAGAGTGATGGGAAGGCATAAGATGCCCACCAGCAGGTCGCTGATGGCCAGGTTGAGTATGAAGATGTTGGTGACAGTTCTCATCTGCCTGTTTCTCAGCACGATGAAGCACACCAGGATGTTTCCCAGCATGCACAGCGAGAAGATGAGCACGTAGGCCAGGATAATGACGGAGGCCACGGCGAGGGAATGCTGGTAGAACGGTAAGAACATGAGGTTTCTGCTGTTGTTGAAGAGCGTGCTGTGGTTAATACTGATGTTCTCGCTGTAGAAGTTGTTCAGATCCATTGCTGAGAGAGTTTCCAAATCTAAGACTGAGAACAGAGGGATGTTTGCTCAGAAATTACACTTCTTTTGTCTTTTTTTTTTCAGCACAAATATCTTACATTTACTGGAGATCCAAAGTGCCAAAGTCTTGTTTTCTGAAAAAATGCCTTGTTGAAATGTTGAAAACAAGACAAAATATCTGCCTGTGGGCTCCATTGGCAGATATCTGTTCTTAATTTAAGCATCAACTCAATGCATTATGATTGATTTTTCAGAAAACAAGACTTCTGATGTAATTTTGCATCTGAAGTAAATGTGTGTTCATTTAAGAGCGTTTAGATTAAAGACTAAACTTTAAATTTTGGCATCAAATTAAATTTACAAAAGTGATTTTATGTACACAGAAAGCATATTACATGCAAGTAAAGTGTCTGCTTTAATGTTTCAAATAACTTTTTTGAAAATAAAATGTCAAAATATGGGTGAGATAATGTTCCATTGTCATTCAGCGTAACAGATATATTTGTGTAAAAATGAAAAGAAAACATACTTATTCTGACCTGAACTTATTAAAGTATATAAAAGAATAAGGGATCTTATTAAATTTGATTATATTTTAGATGATTAAAAATGTGTTATTTGAATTTTTATGTGGGTGTTTTCTGTAAAGCATGGTTTAAATTTTCATTTAAACGTTCATTCATTTACACACACACACACACACACACACACACTCATTCATTTTAGGCTTGCAAATCCCTTTTTATATCAGTATTTTATTCCAGTGTTCAAACAATTTGCAATAACTAACACCACTTTATGTCACGTTTCTGCCGTAATTGCGGTAAAGATTGTGCTGAGTTTAAACATGGTGAAATGCATTACATTAAACTGTGAAGGTCCTTTATTCTTATCCAAAGAGATCCAAAGAGATAAAAGAGCAGTAGTTTAATTTCATGCCAACTTTTTCAAGGGTTATGAGCAGATGTGACCTTAATTTCTAACTTTGGCTGCTGTCACCAAACTCTGATGCACCTCAAGGCCAGTCATCCCAGCGTCATTTCATTTTAATATGCGGATGCATAAGCATGGTCCAGCCTCTGTGTTGACCGGTAACCTTACATCAACATAACGGACAGGCAACATGCCTGACCTTGAAAAGATGGATTGCATTCTATTCTTAATGACAGAAAGAGTCTACAGAAAGCAGAGCCAAGGCTGTAGGCCAAGAAATTCTAGTTATAAGCAAATTTGCATGCTTTTCCAAACACATAGTGTTTTTTTTATCAAGTGAAATAAATATCATGACTCTAAAGAGACTCACATTTGGCCAGATTATTAAAAAAAAATATATATATAAAAAAAATATATATATGACATAATAATATATCTATTTTATATATACTGCATCGCCAAGATCATAGTTTCGATTTCCAGGGAATGCATTAACTGAAATAAATGTGAAGCTTCAGTGCAATGTTACTCATTTTGGATAAAAAGCCTCTGCTCAATGTAATCTAAATATTTTTGTGCTCAAATGCTGTGTGCTAAACCTATTTTGGCGTGTAATAGTGTTTGAAATGAGCTTTTCTCCCAGGGTTTGTAGCTGGAGTTCAGATAAACAACTCTGCACTTTAACCTGCCGCATATCGATCTAAGCCTATACATATCCACGTCTCCTGGGCTTCCTTTCCTGTTCTTTAAGTCTCTCAGTTGCAGCTTGAGTGAAATCTACTTCCCACGGTGAGCACACAGCCGTCGATGCTCCCTAAATGAGTTTAATGGCAGGAATTGAGTGACAGCGAGGGCTCTGTGTGCCGTCCGTTTAGTGTTCGGCCCTGCAGTGGTTATTTCAGCTTTACCTGCGCAGCTGAAGACTGCAGAGATTCATCGCATGTGCTAAAACAGCTGCAGCTCTGGATGCTCCGCATATGTGGACTGATGGTTTGGAAGTATTAGATTAGTGTCACGGGTGCCATTGGACAGGTTAATTTGGCGCCTGTGTCAATGAGTGTTATTGCACTCTAGTTCTCTTTGAATTATTCATCACCATGGGAACAAGAGAAATGTCTCACCTATTGCTTCCGGCACTCAGAAACATGTTTAGCTGAGTTGCTTGAGCGTGAATCTCCTCTGCATCTGTCATGCTAATCCCGCTCGTTAAGTTTGCAGGATGATAGTGATTCTCTGTTCATCAGATCATCACAGATGATATCAAGTGATGCAGGTGACAAAAAGAATGAAACTTTACATGCAACTCCTACATGCCACTTCAGAAGCGCTTCTGAAGTGGCATTTAGGTGCATGGACTGTTTAATGCTGCTCAGAGGTGGCATAAATGCATTTACACTGCAATTAACAAATATATACTTTAATATAGACTTAATTTAGTCTGGCTTTTATGCAGCATTACATCTTTCTTTAACACTGATTTTGAGCCTTAATTCAGCCGTGTAAAGAGGCCTTTAGATTACACTGCAAAAGTGGCTCAGAAGCGCTTTTGAAGTGGCATTTAGGTGTCTTGGCACGGACTGTTTAATGTTGCTCAGAGGCGGCATAAATGCATTTACACAAAAATACATAACAAGTATGAAAAAGTGCATTATTTACTACTGGAACTGGGGTGGGTCAGAGCAGGCATAATTAAGTCTGGCTTTTAGTCAGCATCTTTACACAAAATTTTGAGTATGCACAATGCAGCCTTATTTCAGTAAAGGTGGCACACTGTAAAATCACTGCAACTGAAGTGGCATTTAGGTGTCTTGGCACGGACTGTTTAATGCTGCTCAGAGGCGGCATAAATGCATTTACACAAAAATACATAAGTATGAAAAAGTGCATACTTTACTACTGGAACTGGGGTGGGTCAGAGCAGGCATAATTAAGTCTGGCTTTTAGTCAGCATCTTTACACAAAATTTTGAGTATGCACAATGCAGCCTTATTTCAGTAAAGGTGGCACACTGTAAAATCACTGCAAAGTGGCACAGAAGCGCATAATTTATTCTGGCATTTATTCTGCATTACCTCTTTACACTGAATTTGAGCAGGCACAAAGCAGCCTTAACTCAGCTGTGTAAAGTCTTTAGTTTACACTACAAAGGTGGCACAGAAACACTTCTGAAGCTGCATTAAGGTGTCTTTAAGCAGACTGTTTAATGCTGCTCAGAGGTGGCATAAATGCATTTCCACAGCAATTAACAACTATATACTTTGATAGTAGAAGCTGAGCTGGGTCAGAGCAGGCTTAATTTAGTCTGGCTTTTATTCTGCATTACATTTTTACGCTGAATTTTGAGCAGGCACACAGCAGCTTTAACTCAGGTGTGTAAATAAACCATTATTCATATAAATGATGTGAAAAAGAAATTTCCAATAGATAGCTACTTAAGATTAAGAAAGGAAAATCACTTTTAAAAGTTGCTAAAAATGTTTTTGCACTTACAAGACTAAGCTTTTCTGACAGTCTAAAGGAAACTGATTTTTTCCTCAGCCAGTTGAATTGAAGTAGACTGCAAGAAATTTGTGACAAGATTATATGAGATGCATGTAAGTCATAAAGCTATTGAATATTTGTACTTATAAATTTATTTGGCAAACTACAAGACTATATAAGCAACCTGCAAAATATGCAATAAGGTAAAACGGGGTGATTAGTCATGCACCACCTAAATTATGCACTTTCCCTTATACATTATGCATGCATTTTTAACTTAAAATATTGATGCTGAATTGAAAAATTCCTGGACATTCGTTGTCAGCCTGTGAATCCTGCTGGGCATCTGTAACATCACTGCTGATCGCAGAGAATCCAAACACATTGCAACAGGTTCTGATCAATCTGAGACAGTTAACCTCCTCTGCTGTAACATATAATGTACACAGGAATACTTCATACAAATTCCCTTTCATACACTGTCATAAGAGCTTAGGAGTAGATACAGCACAAAAAAGCAGTTGGGTTTGAAGACATGAAAAGTTGTTACCTGGTAAAGTGTGCGGATCCTGCATCTGTCGGTGAACGAGTGACACTGTTGATATCAAGACACATCAGCCCTCCATCCCAGCGCTTATTAATTATATCACATGCTAATTAGTTCCCCAGATAAATGCAAAGTGCTGAAATAACACTCATCAAATGTCGATACATTCAGACACATTCCTGCTCAGACGCTCGAACCGCACTGACAGAGAGAGAGAAGCAGAGTAGTCTAGGTGTGTGCGTGTGTGTGTGTGTGTGACGGAGGGTGGGGAGG
>NW_015666558.1:215215-216019 GCF_001515625.1 Sinocyclocheilus rhinocerous
ATATATATAAATAATTTTATTTTATTTTTTTTACATTTATTTATTACATTTTGGAATAGCGCTCATAGAAATTCTGTCTCAGATTTTTTTTTTTAAGAACCGCTGATCTATAATAGAACGCTGTCGGCCTGTCAATCATTTGCGCGCTTGGGTTTGCTGACGTGTGTTTGGAGGGTGTTAAACTTTTGTCAGATATTAAATTCACCGCCTTTTTCTTCCAAGAAAATGGATTCCTGGAAAATAATAAATACCAATTCATTTTCTTGACATTTTTAGAAGATTTTTAATGCTGCTGAATGTTTTAGTGCTCAAATAAATAAATAAATAAATAAATAAAATAAATATATTACATTTATATGTTAGTGTTAATATTGATATATGAATAAATGTTACAATTAGAAAATTTAGCGACAGAACTCGTAAAATGTTGTCTTACCATGTTAATTGATTTCATTGACATAAATAAAACAAATAATAGAATAAAATAATTAAATATATACATATATATTTAAGTATACATATATGTACACACACACACACATATACACACACACACACACACACACACACAGAGTAGTCTAGGTGTGTGTGTGTGTGTGTGTGTGTGAAGGAGGATGGAGAGAGAAGCAGTAACTCTGTAGCTTCTCAAATATTCTTGCTTTTCGTTATGAATATTTGTGCGCATCAATCAAATGCGCAACGGCGACGCGTCTCAGAGACGAAATTTGTCGTAATGCATAAAAATGCACTTAAATATAATATAATACGTATGTGCTGTAGTACCACATGCAAAATTTACATTTA
>NW_015666558.1:216174-221788 GCF_001515625.1 Sinocyclocheilus rhinocerous
TATATGTACACACACACACACATATACATACACACACACACACACACACACACACATATACATATATACATACATACATGCATATGTAGGCTATATATTATATACTGTATATATAAAAATAATAAAAAAATAATATTTAGACATTTACAAAAACAAAAACAACAAAAAATTACTAAAGCGCATTTTTGTTATTTGAAAAAAAACATTAACTGAAAAAAACCTTAAACTTTATTTTATTAGTTAGTTGCCAATTCAACATTTCTCATTTGCATTTAGTTGCTTAAACTAACACAAAAACTAAAGTAAAACGAATAAATAAAAAAGACATTTACAAAAAAGACTAATTTTTTTTTAACTTTAAACAAAATAAACATCCACTGAAAACAATATTAATAACTTCATAACTAAAACTAATAAATAACAAAACTATTTACACATAAAACTAACAGAAATGACAAAAACAACAAAATTGCTAAAACTAACTTAAAGTGAAAACAGGAAATATAAAAATGAAATATTCTGAATATTAATAAAAACTATAATATCATCTGAGTGATACTAAAATAACACTTGAGTATGAGAGAGAATGTAATAGATGTTCAAGTGATGATGACTAACAGTAATTACCGACAACAACAGGTGCTTGACCCTCAACCAGCAGCAGCAGTAATTAACCAGCTAGTCAGTGTAACCCATGCGTCTCAGATGACTGGCTACTCTAGCCTCCTGTCTGCTGTGTGTTTGTATCACTGAATGCACAAACGCATCAATGAATACTGAAGCAGAATGGCTCCAGCAATATTCATATTGAATGTTCATATCATATGCTAGTATATTAATCTGTTGTCATTTGTGTTCTGGAATTTTAGGATGCTCGTCTTTCAAGAAGTCATATTTTCCCACCTCAGGCCTAATATTCATATTAGTGGTGAACATGCATGGGTTTCTTTCAGCACACATTTATTTGGGTGATTGTAGGAGATTTATCAGGAGCAGAGCATGTGTGATAACACCTTCACACTCTATTTTTGATGTGCTAAAGTCAGCAGAAAATATGGTGCAAATTTGCTGTAAATATATTTATCAACACCATATTTTGCAGTATATCCTCTTATGAATAATGCAACAGAAACAGAGTTATTTATCATGGAATTAAATAAATAGTTGCATGCAAATTGGCTGATATTCTTATGATTTTTTTAAATGTTTTTGTTCTTTTGCATTGTACTCTAGAATCAAATAAAACGTGACTAAATATTAGGTTTAATTATATTAACTTCAGATATAAGCACTATTTTCCGAGAATGCCTTTATGATTGGATTTGTGTATTTTTGAATGTTTTTTCTGGGTTGTGGTTCTCGGTCCTGGTTCACATCTCATCTCTGATTGGACACGTTGTTTATAGCTCATAAAGGGCTCTTATGATTTGATGACGAGTTGAATCGAGTGGATTAGATGAGGGAAACGTCTACAATATCCAGTGATGGTTAGGATGGCTTACATGCACCCAAGTTATCCGTTTATAATCAAACTGACGGCTCAGGTAAACACACCTGTCGATTCCACTGAGCTTGATCCGAATGTAATTTCAGCTGAACTCAATCCCACTGAAATGCTGATGCTATTGAAAGGATTGATGTAGACCTGAAATAATCCGATCGACAGGAGAAAGTAAAGCAGGTAAACACTTGAATATGGCTATTTAAATCAGAGTAAACATATCTATGCGCAGGTGCAGTGGCATTATCTATGTTTACACACATTTTATGTCATACAAATGCACGTTTGACTAAAATAACTAAAAATGAAATAAAAATGTATTACTATAAAGATATATATATATATTACTAAAAAAAACTGAAAAACACAAGCAAATCACAAAAATATAGACAGATATTCAGATAGACATTCAATATTCAGATATTCAGAAAGATATTTGATATTCAGAAAGATATATAGAAATAGATAAATATTTAGATATTCGATATTCAGATATTCGATATTTAGGCAGATTGATATTGAGATTAATATTTTATACTCTGATAGATATTCCGATTAATATTTAATATTCAGATAGATATTCAATATTCAGATAGAAATAGACTACTTAGATATTTGATATTCAGATAGATATTCCATATGCAGATAGATATTCAGAATAATATTTAATATTTAGATAGAAATTCAATATTCAGATAAAATAGATAGACATTTGATATTCAAATAGATATTCAGATAGACAGATCAGATAGATTGATAAATTCCAGACAAATAATTAACCAGATAGATATTTGATATATATATTCAACAGAAAAAAAAGAAAAAAAAAAGACCCCCAAAAAATTAAATCATAAACTTTAAATTTACACTAAAGACAGGAACGTAAAAAAATAAAAACTAATTCGAAATATTCATAAAAACTCAATGACACTAAATGATGCAAACTTTATACGCACACATTTTCATCAGTTTGAATGAATCCAGTCTGATTTTAAGCTGAAGCTGGAACTATGCTGTTCATTCTGATCTGAAAGCAAAGATGCTATACGCTCTGAGAGACAGGAATGCTCTCGTGTTTAGAGAGTTTGGACCGATCGGACGCTCTCAGAGTGAAGAATGTGCTGTTTCTGAGAAAGAGCAAAGTGATTATCATGTACAGTAGGCCCTGCAATTATTTAAATATTTTAAAGTAATTCAAGCACATTCAGACAGTGAGATGTGAGTTTCCAAACACTTTTTGGGCCTCTATTCAAGATTCTTTCTTTCAAACAAGACGTCTGAATAGTGTGAGTAAACAGAATATTTACTTGGATCAAACAGAAATCATATTTGTACATATTTGCATACTGTGAAGAGATTGTCAACCTCTGTTCTTGTTTGATTTTTTGGGAGAAAACATGTGCATTGTATTTCTAATCACGCAGCCAATATTCACAGCCCATCATATTAGAAATATCAAATATGCTTCCCAGTGAACAATAGCTGTAATCAATCCAGAGTTCCCATAATCAACAGATGCAGCAATACTCACCATGACTGACTCGCTCGTGTCTTAATCACTATGGTGACCAGATGAACTGTGACTATCAGAAACATTCACATCCGCTGCGTTAATAGTGACACAGTGATGGTGAAACTCTACAAATGTATTATGAAAGTCACGGTTTGACTTGGAAAGTTTGAGTGACTGTAGAAGACAAAACACTTGGAAATTTATCATGCGTTTTCTCTGGCTCTGTTTGGCCAATCACTGCTGCGCTATCCATGCCGTGGACCTTAAACATTCAGACAAAATGTAAAAGAATTAATGGTACATGAAGCATCAAAATGAACCTTATTAAGGATTTGAGAAACTGGGAAGCTGGTTTCCCAGAGGCCGTTTTTCCTTGTTTAAAATGCACCGTCAATGACTCTGCAGGAATAATTGACGCCTTGGAACTTGGATCGTCTTGAATAGGAAAAATCAATGTGGCCTTTGAAACATAACGGACCGAACGCTCTTTGTTAACCTGATGTCTGATCGTCCCAATACTGGATGACGCACAAACACTAGACGCTCCTTAGATAGATAGATAGATAGATAGATAGATAGATATACGATACACTCTAAAAAAGGCTGGGTTGTTTCAACCCAACTTTGGGTCAAGTATGGACTAACCCAACTTTTGGGTTACATTTTTCAATTAAATATTTTAACCCAAAAGTTGGGTTGAAACAAGCCAGCATTTTTTTAGAGTGTAGACAGACACACAGACAGATAGATCAATGACAGTTTAACTCTGACTCATTATTGACAGAGCAGGTGAATGAATGTGTGTCTGAAAACATTTAGATGAAGCTGAGTATCATCTGCGAGTCTCAGGTCGGCAGACTGAGCGTTTCTCTTCATCTTACTGGAGGATTGAGCGCAGGCTCGTCTCTCAGGAGGCGTAATCACAGATAACGAGCTCTTAAGTTTTTGCGCTTGAGATGGTAACTTCAGGATTTGCAGTTTTCAAGTAGGTTCAAGAGGCTGAATTATCACTTGAGAGCAGATTGAAATATTCTGCTACTACCTATTATTACTCCAGCTTCTCCATTTGCACTCTTTATATTGAAAGCTCTCATAATGCACTATTATGTTAAGTATCAGAAACTTCAAAATCTTAATCCTCCGTGTAAGAGGTGACGTTCATGTATTTATATTCAGCGTGACTCCGCTGAGAACGAGAGCCACAGGCGCTTCATCAGAGTATAAGATCAAGAGCTGCATCACTTGCTGAAGGGGAAAAAGTTCACACTGCAATTCGAACAGTGAAATGATAAGCATCTTATATTACCGCTGCTTAGATATCAAGACAACAATATTTTAGGACCTGATCTGGACTGCAGTCAGATATTCAGATGATAGATAGATATTCGGTATTAGATAGATAGATAGATAGATAGATAGATATTCGGTATTAGATAGATAGATAGATATTCGGTATTAGATAGATAGATAGATAGATAGATAGATAGATAGATAGATAGATAGATATTCGGTATTAGATAGATAGATAGATAGATAGATAGATAGATATTCGGTATTAGATAGATAGATAGATAGATAGATAGATATCTGTTTTATTCTGTGAAACCTTACTACGTGTATGGAATAACCGTTTTATAAAGCAATAAGCCCCATGAAGCCATGGTTTACAGAGAATTTATAACAGCTTCACATCGTACCTAACAACGCCCCTTAGCTGTTATAAATTCACTGTAAACCACGGCTTCTTGGGGCTTATTGCTTTATTTACCATCACAGATGGAGTCACACACACCTTAGTGTTGATGTCGAAACGTTGTTTGCAGGATTGAATAAATATTTTTATTGAAAAAGTCGGAGGCACAGCATGCGGTTCAGTGCATAGAAATGAAACAGCAGCATCAGAGACAGACGGAAGCCCCGTTCCTCATGTTCTTTACCATGTGTTTACTCATGTCAGGAGAGTGAAGAGATGCGGGAAAGACGCGGCCTCCGGCGTCAGCGGGTTACTCCGCACATCCACACTCTTCAGAGCAGGCATCAGAGACAGCTTCTCCATCGGCAGCTCTGAGAGACAGAGAGAGACACGAAGAGATGTGAGACGTGTGCAGCATCGGCCCTTCAGGTTCAGAGACATACTCCTCTTACAATCTCCTCCAATGTCAAGAGAGACAAATGTGACCCTGGTCTTAAGTCGCTGGGGGATATTTGTAGCAATAGCCAACAATACATTGTATGGGTCAAAATTATACATTTTTCTTTAATGCCAAAAATCATTAGGATATTAAGTAAAGATCATGTTCCATGAAGATATTTAGTAAATTTCCTACCGTAAATACATCAAAACTTAATTTTTGATTAGTAATATGCATTGCTAAGGACTTCATTTGGACAACTTTAAAGATGATTTTCTCAATATTAGATTTTTTTGCACCCTCAGATTCCAGATATTCTAATAGTTGTATCTCGGCCAAATATTGTCCTATCATAACAAACCATACATCAATGGAAAGATTATTTATTCAGCTTTCAGATGATGCATAAATCTCAATTTCAAAAAATGGACCCTTATGACTGGTTTTGTGCTCCAGGGTCACAAATGT
>NW_015666558.1:223185-224100 GCF_001515625.1 Sinocyclocheilus rhinocerous
TTTTTTTGCACCCTCAGATTCCAGATTTTCAAATACTGTCCTATCCTAACAAACCATACATCAATGGAAAGCTTATTTATTCAGTATATATTCATATATAAATCTCAATTTAAAAAAATTGACCCTTATGACTGGTTTTGTGGTCCAGTGTCACAAATGTTTACTTCATTAAGAAAAACACTTTACAAAAACAAAGCAATGCATAGAGATCAGATACAGACCCTGTGATTAATTTCTCATAAGCTAAAACATGCACTTCATATTTTTTTCCTCATTGAAATGTTTTAAACCTGTAGAAATGAATAGTACAGATCAGATTAGATGGCAACATCGGTTTTTACATGAATGCATTTAGCAAACAGCGTTTGCGGTCTAAAATGTCATGTTTATTACAATATAAAAATAACACTATGGTCTTTCCCTTCACTGAAAACACATTAAATAATACTTAACTTCGCATTTATTCTCCTTATCTAGTCCTATGCGAGGCATGCTGGGAACTGAATACTAAAAAACTAATTTTATAATATATAAAATACTAATATTAGTTTCTAAACCCAAATTTACAAAAAAAAAATTTAAAGAGTTTTCATAATAATGTTGATTATTAAATTAACTTAATATTGTATGTAATGTAAACTCACATTTCTGTGTTGATTTCCTTACAAAATGAAATGATGCTGAAAATTCAGCTGCGCATCACAGAAATAAATTACAGTTTAACAGATATTCACATAGAAAACAACTGTATTAAATAATAAAAATATTTCAAAATTTTTTAAGTATTTTTGATCAAATAAATGCAGCTTTTGTGACTAGAAGAGACTTCTTTCAAAAACATTACCAACCTCAAACCTTTAAACAGTACAGTACTATATGTCTTAATGCACTGGATAAAATATTAAATTCACATTA
>NW_015666558.1:224118-230265 GCF_001515625.1 Sinocyclocheilus rhinocerous
GATTTTTCTTTTATGCCAAAAATCATTAGGATATTAAGTAAAGATCATGTTCCATGAAGATATTTAGTAAATTTCCTACCGTAAATACATCAAAACTTAATTTTTGATTAGTAATATGCATTGCTAAGAACTTCATTTGGACAACTTTAAAGGTGATTTTCTCAATATTTAGATTTTTTTGCACCCTCAGATTCCAGATTTTCAAATACTGTCCTATCCTAACAAACCATACATCAATGGAAAGCTTATTTATTCAGTATATATTCATATATAAATCTCAATTTAAAAAAATTGACCCTTATGACTGGTTTTGTGGTCCAGTGTCACAAATGTTTACTTCATTAAGAAAAACACTTTACAAAAACAAAGCAATGCATAGAGATCAGATACAGACCCTGTGATTAATTTCTCATAAGCTAAAACATGCACTTCATATTTTTTTCCTCATTGAAATGTTTTAAACCTGTAGAAATGAATAGTACAGATCAGATTAGATGGCAACATCGGTTTTTACATGAATGCATTTAACAAACAGCGTTTGCGGTCTAAAATGTCATGTTTATTACAATCTAAAAATAACACTATGGTCTTTCCCTTCACTGAAAACACATTAAATAATACTTAACTTCGCATTTATTCTCCTTATCTAGTCCTATGCGAGGCATGCTGGGAACTGAATACTAAAAAACTAATTTTATAATATATAAAATACTAATATTAGTTTCTAAACCCAAATTTACAAAAAAAAAATTTAAAGAGTTTTCATAATAATGTTGATTATTAAATTAACTTAATATTGTATGTAATGTAAACTCACATTTCTGTGTTGATTTCCTTACAAAATGAAATGATGCTGAAAATTCAGCTGCGCATCACAGAAATAAATTACAGTTTAACAGATATTCACATAGAAAACAGCTGTATTAAATAATAAAAATATTTCAAAATTTTTAAAGTATTTTTGATCAAATAAATGCAGCTTTTGTGACTAGAAGAGACTTCTTTCAAAAACATTACCAACCTCAAACCTTTAAACAGTACAGTACTATATGTCTTAATGCACTGGATAAAATATTAAATTCATATTACTTAGTTTCCGATTATCACAATATGGAGTGTATTTTAAATAATTTCTCTCTTTGGCTTTGATTGCATGTTCAGCGTTGCTTGAATATTGCTGATCTCTGACCAGAAGCGGATTCGTTCGTGTGGAAATCAGAAGTTGTTGTTTTGTGGACAGTGAGCTTGTGCACCGTCTTAAATGAATTATTAATGCAAACATGCATTTTTTAATAGATCCAGAAGCACTGGGTGGGTTTGAATTGTGTTGACAGTAATGAAATGTGCAGATGCACTTAACACATCATGATTCACTGCGACAGAACTTTCAATCTAATTCTAAACAACTTTGAGAGTTTCGGTTCTGCCTCAAACTTTCTGACATCGTCTGAAAAACAATATACACTTAGTTTGAGAAGAAACGTTTGACGAGTTTGGTTGGTTTGAAAGCCATTCAGTTCTTGTAGTTTGTATTTGCATTGTGACAATATGGTCATGAGAATTAAGCACAAGCTCATTAATGTGATGCAAAAATAATATATTATTTAAATTGTAATTATATATGATGATTCAATTGTTTTACAAACATGGTTTTCATTACAGTATCTCTAACATGGTTATTTTAGTATCACAGATATGCTATTATGGTTTTTATTATTACTTTGAATTAGTTTTTATTTTTATATTTTCTGTTTTCATTTATTTTAGTTTTTTTTTTTTGCATGTTTTTGTCATTTTTATTAGTTTTTAAATATGTCTAGTTTTCATCCCAAACCTTCCGTTGCAAATTCCAAAACGTCATTTTAGAGCTAATAACGGAGGCTTGAGCCATTGATATGCAGGCTAACGCAGTTATTAATGCAGTCTAATGCTGCGGTTATTAGAGAGAGAGAGAGGGAGAGAGAGAGATTAAGCGCGTGTGAATACCTGCGTCTGTGCGTCTCTCAGCAGCAGCGTCTACTAATAGCGAATCTTTAAGTTAAACTGCTTCAAGAACCTCGCTACTGAGAAATGTCATGTAGCTTTTCAGCTGCAAAACTATTTTATTGATAAATTCGCGGTGCAGCGCTGACAAGAAGTTTCTTTTCGCGTCTCTGCGTGTGTGAGAGAGAACGGGAGAAAGAAAGCGTGATTTCCGTAGCCTACATAAAAAAGGTGGAAGACATGGAAATATTTCCATTTTTTACCCTATTGTTTGTTATATTTATTTGCTCAATGTCTTCTGGGGTTTTTGGTTCTTTTACTGTTGTAGATAGCCCATAGTATAACAAAATATTATATATCTCTTCACTGTGTTTGAGCCCCACCTGGATGTAAATAATGCGTAAATCCGGCCCTGTGTGTGTGTTTGTACCTCTGTCCTTACATAAAACAGATGTATTTGTGTGTTGCATAAATGTGTGATTTCAGGCAAGAAGCGCCGATCTGTCCATCAGTTTTCTCTTAAAAACTCAGTATGAATGACGGGCCTAATGAGAGTTAATTACCTTGTTGCCTTGTTATAGTGTTTGTCACTGTTAGAACACTTTTGGAATGTAATTAAACAGAAAATTTACCCAAAAATAAATGTATGAAAACGGACATAGAATATATATATATATAATGTATAAATAGATTTTATAAAAAAATTTATTTATAAAAAAATATTTATTTAAAACTATTATTATTATATTATTGCTAACTTAAACTTATATTATTATGTTATGACTAACTTAAAAAATTTGAACTATTACAAATAGTTTTTTAGTAACTGAAATAAAGCTACAATAAAATAAAATAAAATAAAATATTAGGTGAAGATATTTAAATAGAAATTACAAATGTGGCTTTGGCAACTAACAGAAATAATAATAAATGAAACGATGCAAAATAATTTAAGCTGAAGTACTAAAATTATGAAATAATTAATTAATTATATAGAAATATTCTTCTTTAAAAAACAAAAAAAAGAACAAATACAAAAAGCCCTTAACAAAATTACTACAACTTAATAAATAATTTTAAATTTTAATTTAAAAATAGTAATACTAGAATAATTAGAAATGTGACAACTAACTGAAATAAAATAAATTTAAGAAAATAGTAATAAATACTAGAATAATTAGAAATGTGACAACTAACTGAAATAAAATAAATTTAAGCTGAAATACTAAAATTATTAAATAATTAATTAAATATATAGAAATATTCTTCTTTAAAAAACAAAAAAAAGAACAAATACAAAAAGCCCTTAACAAAATTACTACAACTTAATAAATAATTTTAAATTTTAATTTAAAAATAGTAATACTAGAATAATTAGAAATGTGACAACTAACTGAAATAAAATAAATTTAAGCTGAAATACTGATATGGTTGTGTGTATATATATATATATATATATTTAGTATAAATATCTTTAAAAAAGTAAAAATGACAAAAAGCCAAAATGACTAAAACGTAAATAAATAAATAATACTAAAATAACACTAGAGCAGATTGGATATTATGCTGAACTCCCATATCATGTCATTCCAAGTCATGCAGGTTTGGAATGCTGCAAATCACAAATCTGGAAACATTACGGAAACAGTGTGACACTTCGTGTCAGGGTGAGCTATAGCATTATAGTGCATCTAGTTAATACTGTACGTCCGGTCACCTGTGATCTGGTTCCCCTCCACGCTGATGTGCTGGAGGCTGCTCACATCCGTCAGGCGCTCGGGGAAAACCCTCAGCTTGTTTCTGGAGAGATCGATGCTGATCAAGTGCTGCATGTTTCCGACCGCCTCCGGCAGCGTTGTGAGGACGTTACCCTGCAGATCCACCTCTACAGCGAAACGAGAAAACCCTACTTCAACAAAACCATCTATATATATATTAAGTCGCTGGGGTATATTTGTAGCAATAGCCAACAATACATTGTATGGGTCAAAATTATTGATGTTTCTTTTATGCCAAAAATCATTAGGATATTAAGTAAAGATCATGTTCCATGAAGATATTTTGCAAATTTCCTACCGTAAATATAAGTCATTTGCAGGCTCTTGATGTGTGTGTGGACAATCAAAGTGTTGGGCTTCACAATGCCGCTGATTGACATTTAGGTTTACTTACTCTTGGCATTAAATGACTGATATGATGATTTAAGGAAAATATCACTTGATAAATTGGAAAATGGTCAAAATCAAGCAAATATGTGATTTAGAGCTTCTCAGTACAATAGCACCATCTACTGAGCACAGGCTGAACTAAACAGTCCATCAATAGTAACAATAAAAATGATAAAATAAACCATGAGGAACAATAGGGTGTTTTTTTTTTGCAATTACACAGCCCTGCATCTTGGAAAAAAAACTAATATTACCCGATTTGGTGATGCCGAGTTAAAAAATAAATCAAAATAATCAATAAAAACTTTCCATGTAGAAAATAACAATGAAGAATAATAAAAAAAAAATTTAAAAAAAAAAAATTTAAATATACAATAAAAACTTTCCATGTTGAAAATAATGAAGATTAAAAAATAAAATAAAATAAATATACAATAAAAACTTTCCACGTAGAATAAGAATGAAGATAAAAAATAAAAAAAATCGTGCTTATAATGTAGTCTGTGTAGGACAGTATATTCTGTGCAATCGAAGAATCTCCCATGAGGCACTGTGCATGAAGTAACCAAGTCAGTCACTCTGAAACTTTTAAATATTTTATATTTGATTTGATTCATATTTTGCAATAAAGTTCAAATATTTAGTGTTTTATACTTCAACATGTAAACTACCATTCAGATGTTTTAGGTCAGATTTGTAATGTTTTTGAAAGAAGTCTCTTCTGCTCACCGAGGCTGCATTTATTTGATCAAAAATACAGTAAAAATGTTGAAATATTATTAGAATTTTGTTGAAAATAATGAAGATTAAAAAATAAAATAAAATAAATATACAATAAAAACTTTCCACGTAGAATAAGAATGAAGATAAAAAATAAAAAAAATCAATAAAAACTTTCCATGTTGAAAATAACAATGAAGATTTAAAAAAATAAAAATAAAAAATAAAAAAATAAAAATATACAATAAAAACTTTCCATGTAGAAAATAAGAATGAAGATTAAAAAATAAAAAAATAAAAATATACAATAAAAACTTTCCATATAGAAAATAAGAATGAAGATTAAGAAATAAATAAATAAAAATAATCAATAAAAACTTTCCATGTAGAAAATAGGAATGAAGATTTAAAAAATAAATAAATAAACAAATTAATTAAAACAGTTATATATATAATATATATATATATATATATATATATGTGTCACATCCTTCAGAAATCCTTATAATATGCTGATTTGCTGCTCAAGAAACATTTCTGATTATTATCAATGTTGAAAACAGTTGTGCTGCACAATATTTTTGTGGAAACTGTGATGCATTTTATTTTTCAGGATTCACAGATGAATAGAAAGTTCAAAAGAACAGCATTTATTTGAAATAGAAATCTTTTTAACATTAATTTGTAACATCAATTTAATGCATCCGTGCTAAATAAAAGTATTAATTTCCATAATTTCCTTCCCCCCTCCCCCCAAAAAATAGCTTTTGAATGGAATAGTGTGTAATGTTACAAAAGCTTTTTATTTCAGATAAATGCTGATCTTTGGATCTTTCTATTCATCAAAGAATCCTGAAAAAACTTAACTGTACTCAACTGTTTTAAATATTGATAATAATGTTTTAATGTTTAAATAATGATTTCTGAAGATCATGTGACACTGAAGACTGGAGTAATGATGCTGAAAATTCACAGAAATAAATTACATCTTAACAGATATTCACATAGAAAACAGTTATTTTAAATAGTAAAAATATTTCACAATTTTACTGCTTTTGCTGTATTTTGGATGAAATAAAGTGCAGCCTTGGTGAACAGAAGAGACTTCTTTAAAAAACATTAAAAATCTCACTGTTCAAAAACTTTTGACTAGTAGTGTATTAAATCACAATTTCTAAAGTGCCTAAATGTCAAAATTAGTACAATATGTTTGTTGAAAATGTCTAATACACTATTGAATTATTAGGCTGTGAGCCTGTTACTCATATTATTTTTG
>NW_015666558.1:230452-236093 GCF_001515625.1 Sinocyclocheilus rhinocerous
TTTTAATGCCAAAACTGAGTATTCAAAATTTATAATTTAAATTACAGACTCCAAAAATGTGGAAAAATGTATTCATATACACCATGTAATTTCAAAGAACTTAACATAAACATAACTTTATAAGTATAAGCTTTTTTCCACAAAATCTGTATTCTGGCACTGTTTGGATGCAGTAGAAAACACTCACAGATGTTGCATGCTTGCATTTTTTTCTGTCACTGGCTTTAATTCTAACCTTGCAATCAGCATTAGGTATAAAAAATGTCATGCATGTAAAAATGGGCTGTGAGGTGAACAAACAGTTGCTGTGTGGCTCAGATTCAGACAGGAATCACATGTTTGTGATGCTTTTCTGCTGCTTAAGGGAGAATACAAGACGTCTTCACCTTACAGATGGTTGAAAAGCATCGTATTTTGGGAGAAAGTGCAAAATGGGCACTATTTTTGGAATCAGCAACACAAAATGAGTCAGAATCGAGTCTTGGATCTCATTCAGCAGATCTGATGCAGGGCGGTGTCTTCAGTAAAAACATTTAAACATGTCAGTGACTTTTACAAGAAAGGCATTTAATTCTATATGTGACCCTGGAGCACAAAAGCAGTGTTTAGTCGCTGGGGTATATTTGTAGCAATAGCCAACAATACATTGTATGGGTCAAAATTATAGATTTTTCTTTTATGCCAAAAATCATTAGGATATTAAGTAAAGATCATGTTCCATTAAGATATTTTGTACATTTCCTACCTAAAACTTAATTTTTGATTAGTAATATGCATAGCTAAGAACTTCATTTGGAACAACTTTAAAGGCGATTTTCTCAATATTCTGATTTTTTTGCGCCCTCAGATTCCAGATATTCAAATAGTTGTATCTCTTTTCAAATATTTGTATCTCAGCCAAATATTGCCCGATCCTAACAAACCATACATCAATGGAAAGACTATTTATTGAGATTTCCGCACCCAGCGAGTCTCTCTGCTCCTCCATGGTGGCATTGATCCTGCGTGCGACGTTGGCCACGGCCTGCGCCATCCTGTTGGGCTCGCGTTTGATCTGAGGAGTGATTGGTGCGTTCAGTGGCGTCTGTTACTCGTGCACAGGAAGTCACAGGAGTGAGCCACGGACAGCTTCCTGCCAGAGCGCACAAACATGCAGTGACATCATGAACCGATATCTGCTCATCAACACGATTATTAGTCTGCATGTAAAATATGTCTGCCTATATCATTTTATTTTTATTAAATAAATAATAAAAGAGAAATAAAAAATAAATTAATAACTGTGTGTGTGTGTGTGTGTGTGTATATATATATATATAAAAAATATTATAATTTGTTATTAGTTAATAATTATTATGCTGTAGTAAATAATAACTGTAACTAATAATAATATTTGTTTTGGTAATTGTGCATCCATTGATACTGATGTGTGTGTGTGTGTGAAATATTTATATTTATTATTTTATTGTATTTAATAAATATATAATATGTTATTTACTACAAAATAATTATTTATGACTAATGTTATAATAAATAATATTTACTAAATAGTTATTATTTAGATATATCAAATACAATATTATTTATTATTGTATTAGTTAGTACTAAATAATTATTGTTTTGTAGTAAATAATGAGAACCTGCCATTAAACTTCCAAAATAAAATGAGGCCCAAAACAATTCATGACACAGCAAACATGTATAAGGTAATACAGGAACATATCAAGCCACTGGTCAACAGAAATTTTAATTTTAATATTTTTAAGCAAAATCACAGCTGCTAAAACAACTGTGACAACCTGCCCCGCCCTGATATTTTTTAACATACTTTTGTCCTAAAAACACAGTTTAACCTTTCATTTCTTTCAAATCTACCTTCATCTCATAGTGATATTGCTTTAGTGTATTAATTTCTTTGTGTAATTATGATAATAAGCGAAGCATTCTACATCTGACAGACAGTAAGCAGCTGAACAGACAAATATAGAAACCCACACGGTTATTAATAGCACGAGTATTATTATTACAGCTAAGCGAACATTGTCATAGTATGTAATGTTACGTAAAGATCACTAATATGAACGGACTGCAGTATTATCGATCAGTTTATGATATGAATGACGTCACGCCGAACTAAAAGCGTTAAAAGTATAAACACGAACACATTAGAAGCTGTACAATAAAGCAGACCGTTGGTTTAGAGCTGTAAACCCTCACATTCAGACATGCGAAGCGGCCTCACCGTCTCCATTCACCGGACTGATGACTTTATGTGTGTTATTATTATTATGTGTGTGTTTATGTTCTGTCAGGCGAGACCGAGCAAGCCGCTGCCGGATTCCGCGCTCAACTGTCGTAAACACACTCACGCCGAATTGTTTGACGGCAGCAGGAGCTGCAAAAAAACAATAACAAGGTTCGATATTCATTCACAGATTTAGATTTTATTTTCTGTTTTAATTTTGCTTTGGTTATTGGTGTAGCGTTGTAAGAACATTTTTTTAAATTGAGGAAAAAGAAGAAGAAAATTCATTTTAAGTGTTTTAATTATTTTACTCGGGGTTTTTAGGCTACATCCACAAAATAAAAACAACACAAATGCCTTTGTATACCTATAGTGTCGTCATGAATAATATTTAAAGTCTTTAAAAAATGCTAAAACTGAATTTAAAAAACTGAGTTAAAAAACTTTATTATATTTATCAACATATTCCTGTTTTAATTATTAAAATTTGTATGTGTTTGTTTTATGCGATCTTATCTCGTAAAAACTTAAATTAATTTTGATTTTAAGCTAGGGAAAACTCTAAAACATATTTAATGAAATGCGTGTAATACTTGTACTGTTGTTAAATTATTTAAAAAAAAGAGCATGTTAGCATCATCATCTCACTTTGAGTATAACATGCACATTTTTGTAAATAAACTCGACTTAAAACTCAGCAGTTTCAGTATTTTAAAGGAAAATCATTTCTACATTAATAAAATCCTAATCAGTTTAGATTTGAATATACGTACTGTATATGTTGTATTTTTACTGTTTTTATTTCTATATTATATGATCTTTACTTTTTTGCTGTTGTGGTATACTCTTACAAAATGAAAATAAATAAATAGATAAAGTAAAAGTAAATACATTGTACTTAAGTATGGATATATATATATAAAACGTAATTAATCACTATTTAGTAACTACATCTTCAACAGTGTAATTAGATTACTGTACAAATTACTCTCTCCAAAAAGTATTTAATTACTTATTACTAATTACTTTCTAAATCCTATATCTATATCAACCTCGACCAGTTAATGATGCACATATATAAATATATAATACATATATAATATAATACATATACTTAAGTATGGGATATATATACACCTATATATATATATATATATATATGTACACACACACATACTATTTAATTTGTACTCTTTAAAAATAAATAAATAAAGTAAGTAAGTAAAAGTGAATACATAGTAATTTAATATGGGATGTACAGTATATACACCAATAATCACTTTTTTAAAGCTGTAATTAATCTAGTTGAAAAGCTAGTTAAGGGGTTTAACATTAATAGAATAATTTTTTGTTGAAATAGAAATGACATAGATTTGGAAATAAGTTCTATTTTGAAAACCTTTTAAAAAAATGTTTTTTAATATATAGATTTATATAGACTTCGATGTCTTTTTTCATTTCTTAGACGGTTAAACAGACTGTACTGTACCTGTGTGCCGCAGTGGTTTTCCTCTCTAAAGCTGATCCGAGAGCTGGGATTCTGGAGCGTTCCTGCTGGATCACCACTGGAATAGACCTTTACTGTGGAACAATGGAAGGGGATTGTGTTTGACCCGCGACCCCTGCTGACCCCTGCTGACCCCTGCTGACCTCACAGACTGTACAGACCAGACGGGGAGTTCTAGAAATCGTGCTGGGTTTGTTGAATGGTTCTCTCTAGATGTTCAAGTATGTCGTCACATGAGTTTCACTGGCTCTCGCTCCCTGCATTATCTTTAGAAATGCAGTTATCACGGCTTTCTTTCAAATAAAGATGTTGCAATGCATTATTTTTTTAAATTATGAAACCTTTGGGAAAAACCTCACAACATACTGCTACTTTCAATGCCATCTTCTCTCTAATAATCGTATTTGACTTTGAATTTTGGGCTAAGAAATGAGACGTAAGAAATGAGAAATATAGGAGATGTAAGATCTCAGTATAATACAATCATACACTTTTCATAAATGAATCAATAAAAACTGTTTTTAATCTCTAAAATCCTTTTTCTTTCAGAAAAAATAACATTGTAAATTTACACAAATATTAAGTGTTTTTTTAGGTATTTATTTTGTTTATTTATTTATTTGGGTATAGGTATAGACATAGGTATAGATAGATAGAGAGAGATTCTGTAATTATTGATATTAATGCATGTCTTTTTCCTTTGGATCTGTCCATTAAAAAAAAATTAATCAGAAATGTGAACCCGTACAAAAATGTTAAATATATTCTTTAAACCAATGCATACTATATTTATTGTAAATGGTGATCATTTATTATTAGCCAGTGCTTAATTAAATAAATAAATAAAAGTTATACAGTATGTAGATCCCATATTTATTTATTTATTTATTTATTTATCTCTTTATTTATTTATAATTTACGGTAAATTTTTTGTAAGGATGGAACCAGAATTTAATAGTTAAAAATATTTTTTAATAGTAAAAAATACAAAATTAATATATTTATTTAAATCGGTGGCAATTTAGTAATAGCCACTTTGATAGATAGATAGATAGATAGATAGATAGATAGATAGATGGATGGATGGATGGATAGACAGATAGACAGATAGATAGATGATGGATGGTTGGATAGATAGATAGATAGATAGATAGATAGATAGATGGATGGCTAGACAGATAGACAGATAGATAGATGATGGATGGATGGATAGATAGATAGATAGATAGATAGATGGATGGCTAGACGGATAGACAGATAGATGATGGATAGATAGATAGATAGATAGATAGATAGATAGATAGATAGACGGATAGACGGATAGACAGATAGACAGATGATGGATGGATAGATAGATAGATAGATAGACGGATAGACGGATAGACATATAGATAGATAGATAGATAGATAGATGGATGGATGGATAGATGGATAGATAGATGGATGGATAGATGGATGGATAGATAGATAGATAGATAGATAGATAGATAGATAGACGGATAGACGGATAGACGGATAGACAGATAGATAGATAGATAGACGGATGGATAGACGGACAGATAGACGGACAGACAGATAGATAGATAGATAGATAGATAGATAGATAGACGATGGATGGATGGATGGACAGATAGATGATGGATGGATGGATGGACATAGATAGATAGACGGATGGATAGACAGACGGACGGACGGACGGATAGATAGATGATGGATGGATGGATGGATGGATGGATGGACAGATAGATAGACGGATAGACAGATAGACAGATGATGGATAGATAGATAGATAGATGATAGATAGATAGACGGATAGACAGATAGATAGATAGATAGATGGATGGATGGATGGATGGATGGATGGATAGATAGATAGATAGATGGATAGA
>NW_015666558.1:236213-244415 GCF_001515625.1 Sinocyclocheilus rhinocerous
ACAGACAGACAGACAGACAGACAGACAGACAGACAGACAGATAGATAAAGCAATTCTAAAAGCTTTCAGTCAAATACTTTTATTTCTATATAACATCGTCTGATCTCCATTCTTTCTACAAAGTTTCATATATTATATTTACATAAATATCAAGGCTTTATTTATGTATTATTTACAATAAATATTTACATAGTTTCTTCCACACATGGTGTGATTGTAAATACATAGACAGTGCTCGAGATCTTTTTAATCCGTTTAACAGTTATAGGACTGATCGTAATATTCCAGATTTTCCAGAAGACAAGTGAAGAGAATGTTTTTCTTCTGTTTTTCCCCGGACGATCACACAGTGTGATGGGGAACTCTTCATGCATGAACAGGTCAGTGTGGTGTTTCCGTCTCTTTCTGAAGTCCTGAGATGTTCTGGCTGATGATAATGTCTGAAGCTCTGATTGAGATCGTTCGTTAGCAGCGCTGATGAAGCTCGTCACAGGCAGCCGCACTCCTCCACCAGCATGTCCTCGTGGTGTCTGAGGATCAGCTCTCCGTTCTCGTAGTACAGCATGCTGAGGGGACTCATCTTGGTCGGAGCGCAGCAGGCCGCAGGAACTCTGCTGGGATGGTAGTACTTCAGCAAACTCTGCAGCACGAACAGACCAACAGCATTACATTAGTATTATTCAGATACTATTATAGTTTTTGTTTTCATTTCAATTCCAGTAAAGTTTTAGAAATGTTGTTGTGTTTTAGTTTTGTATAATTGTATTTATTTATAGTTTTTATATTTTTAGTTGTGCTGTCAAACGATTAATCACGATTAATTGCATCCAAAATAAAAGTTTTTGTGTACATACAATATGTGTGTGTACTGTGTGTATTTATTATGTATATATAAACACACACAAATGCATGTATATATTTCAGAAAAATGTTATGTTAAATATTAAATATATTTATATATAATATAAATTATATGAACATAAATATATACATGTAAATGCATGTACATATTTTCAAAATATATACTGTATGTGTGTATATTTATACATGCATAATAAATATACAAAGTACACACATATACTGTATATTATGTAAAAATAACTTTTATTTTTGATGCGATTAATCGCGATTAATCGTTTGACAGCACAAATTTTTAGTTATTTTAGTTACTTCAAGTTCAACTAAATGAAAATAATAAATAAAATATCTGAAATAAATAAGTGTATGTTTTTTTTTTAATTTTTACATTTTATTTTATTTCAGTACATTTTTAGTTTCAAGTAACTGAATTTCTATGTAATTTTATTTCAGTTATTTTAGTGCATCTAAATGAAAATGGGAAATGTTTCCTTGGCAACTATCTGAAATAAAGTGAGTTTAATTTTGTATATTTTATTTAAATTTTTATTTCTGTTATTGTTTTTTTTTTTATTTGAAGTAACTGATTTTTTATGTAGTTTTAATTCAGTTTAAGATAGAGTTATTTTAGTACTTCAAGTTAAACAAAATGTTAGTTTAGTTAGCTGAAATAAAATAAGTTCATGTTTTTAAAATATTTTATTTCAGTTAACATTTCAAGTAACAATTTTTAAGTTTAGTTTAAGTTTTTAGTTTTAACTGAATTTTATGTCATTTTATTTCAGATTTAGTTATTTTAATATTTCAAATTAAACTAAATGATAATGAGAAACGTTGCCTTGGCAGCTAGCTGAAATAATGTTTTAAAATATTTTATTTAAGTTAAAATTTGTTTTATTTCAATTAATGAAAATGTTTTGTTTTGTATTTTAGGTGCATTTTTTAATATAAATGTTAAGTTTTTATATAAAATTTTTATTCATATTATTTAATATAAAATTTTAAAAAAAAAAGTTTTCATTTAGTTTTTTTTTAAATGCATTTTCAATTAATTTAAAGTTATTTTTAGTAAATGATAACAACCCTAAGAAGTTCCAAGACACAGAATGCAGTCTGCAATGCAAATAATTCCGTATTAATTATTTAACATTAAAAATAATTGCAAAGCTACATAAATACAACGAGCGCCTCACCTGCATGTAAGCGTGGTTGGTGGGATGCAGGTCGTCTCCCAGCGGGTTCGGGCAGCTCCCCTCGCAGCGGTACGCGTTGTACTTCTTGGGGAAGACGATCCAGGAGCCCCATCCGATCTGATTGAAGTCCACATGCATGTCGACCCTCCTGCACTTGGAGCTCTTCTCGGCCGGACTCCTGAGTGGCTCCGGGTTCCTCACCGGCTGACCCCTGCGGCCCCGCTTGCTCCTGTGTGGCTTGTCTCTCCGCACCTCCTTTCCTTCGCTGTTAAACAAGAACTTGGACTTCTCTGCTGTGTGCAGGAGACTGGCTCGGTCCTGCTCGCTCTGTCCAGAGACGGTGTGTGAGAAGACCAGCAGCATGGCTCTGTGACGGATCCCGTCCGCAGCTTTACTCCTGGAGTGAAGAGCGTGTCTCGCGGCTCTCCTCTCGGAGAGTTTGGGGCCGATCCAGTTTAGGAGCAGGTCTGTGGCGTTGTAGACCCTCCAGTGATGGGAGACGCTCATCAGAGAGGAATCGGACAGTCGACCCAGGGTCTGGTCCTGCTGGTGTCGGATCTCCACCGTGATGTTCGTTTGCTGCGTTTCTTTGGGAATACGAATCCTCAGCTCTGCCGCCTGGATCTGACGCTCGGACAGAACTGAGGAAAGGTCGAAGTGTGTGACGTAGTGTGTGTCTTGATTGGTCAAACCTGGAAGAGACAAAGAAAATACATGAGTATATGTCACATATATGTCATATATGATTACATGTCAGTCATATTTAGAATATTTTTTAAATGACCAATATCATTGCTGTCTTGCAAAAAAAATAAAAAAAATAATTATTATTAATAATAATAATAACATATATGTCATATATGATTATATGTCAGTCATATTTAGATTATTGTCAATGACCAATATCCTTGCAGGCTTGCTAAAAATAATTGTAATCAATTTTAAATAGTAGTTTTGCAAATGAACTCTTCATATATATATATATATATATATGAAGAGTTCATTTGCAAAAACAGATAACTTTTAACAATTTTCAAAAATCATTGTGCATTCTAATTAATCTCAATCAAACTGCAGTTGGGTTATTTTGATTAAGTAAAAAGAACTAAAAAAAATTACAGCTAAATAACACAATAAAACACAATGAAAACATGATAACATAATAAAAAAAATTACATTACATTTAAATTACATTTAAAAGAAAATCAGTTTTTGCAAATAAACTTGTTTTTAAATAAGTTTTATATTTTAAAATATTTATCATATATAAAATATTATAATATATAATAATTATAAAAATATTTTGCAATATTGTAATTTGAAGAGTTCATTTGCAAAAACAGATAACTTTTAACAATTTTCAAAAATCATTGTGCATACCAATTAATCTCAATCAAACTGCAGTCAGGTTATTTTGATTAGGTTAAGAAATAACTAAAAATACAGCTAACTAACACAATAAAAACAAGAGAACATAATAAAAAACATGATTTTTGAAAATCGAAAAAACCCGGAGTTATCTGTTTTTGCAAATAAACTCTTCATATATATATATAATTCAGCAGATTATACATTGATGGGCAATTATATCATAATTGAAATAAAAAAAAATATATATATATATAATTTATTTATTTAATTTGCAATGTTGCATATGCCTCATTTCATACCATTATTTTTAGGCTCCATATATTACTATAAAAAAAATCTATTTAGACTTTGGGAAAACTTTGAAATTATTTAAAAATAAAAAATTAAATACATGTAAAAAAGTTTTTCAATCTTGGTTGAAACTTTGCATATTATACACTGATTGGCAATTATATCATCCATCAACCACTGAAAAAATGGAAATCATGGAAAAACAAAAAATGGAAAAACATCTAAATATATAATTTATTTATTTATTTCGCAATTTTGCATATGCCTCATTTGATAACATTTTTGACACCATATATTACTAAAAAACTGTTTAGACTGGCAAAAATTGTAATTTATTTAAAAATAAAAATGTTACAAATTGAAAAGAATAAATAAATTTAACTGAAATTTGGCATATTATATCATGCATCAGCCACTGATACATTTTTTAAATCGAAATATATATAATTTATTTATTTTGCAATATTGTATATTATTGTTGCAGTCAGATTATTCAGTTTATTCGAAATAATTTGAGTTTAATGTAAATAATTATTAGACCGCAACAATAATAATAATAAAAATAAATATTACAAATAATTTAAAATATTTATTATATTTTGTTGCATTCAAATTATTATTCTAAGTTATTGTAAATAATCATTGCAACAATAAAAATATAATAAATATGATATGATAATCATGATTTAAAATATTCCTTATTGTTGCGGTCTAATTATTATTGTATTTATTCAAATTTATTGTAAATAATCACTAGACTTCAACTAAATATTTTAAATAATAATCGTTAATTTAAATATTTATTGTATTTTTATTGTAGCAGTCTAATAATCATTTTATTTTTCTAAATTTTTGTAAATAATAATTGCAACCACAACATTATTATTATTATTATCAACAAACCAAAGTATTTATGTTAAACTGCAATTCTTTTAGAAATATATTTTTTAAATTCACTGGCAGAACCAATATTAAAGCAATATACAATAATAAGGATGAAGCATGACTATCGATACATGATCTATGATCATGATGTTACAACCCCCCCCCCCCCCAACAAAATCTTTATGCAAATGAGTGTAATTTATTTAAAAATAAAAATGTTACAAATTGAAAAGAATAAATAAATTTAACTGAAATTTGGCATATTATATCATGCATCAGCCACTGATACATTTTTTAAATCGAAATATATATAATTTATTTATTTTGCAATATTGTATATGTCTCATTTGATATTGTTATTACAATATGTGATTATAACACCACTCTCATATTTGATCACATTCATATGACTAAATGAATGATTAAATATTTAAGTGAAAATGAACTTTTTTCCTTTTGATTTTAGGGTGAAATGTGGCCTGTTCTTGACAGATTTTGTGAGATTCACCCATCTAAAGACGTAACCCATCACTATGGCTCTTGGCTCTTTTGATATGCATTTTTCTCCAGGACTGACTGTCATGCACACAAACCCAACAGTAATGAGGTGATTTGTGCAGCTGAACACACACTCTTTGATCCTCGTGGATGAGGCTCTTGTCCACTGGAGTGTATTGGCTGTACAGTATATCAGAACCACACTCAGTGTAGACCGCATCAGTTAAACTAGTCTCATGTCTTGAATTAGAGATCATCAATCTGATGAAAAGTCATGCAGTATCGATCAGATATTAGATTTATCTTAACGGAGGGGCAAGGCAGCGCGAGCCTAATCCCTTCAGAACGAACACCGGATCGAAACCCATCGTTTAACACCTCCAGACCCCCGTTAAACGCCCCGTGCCCGGGCTCCTAATCTAATCAGGAGACGTGTGAACAAGAGCCGAGGGGCTGATGTTGATTTGGGTTTGTGTAAGGATGTCTGGCGAGGCTCTAATCCACATCAGCTTTGCGCAGCAGAGCATTAGTCCTGGTGGAGGACAATGTGGATTGAAGGAGTCTGGCGCTGAGATTTGACAGCCAGGAGCCAAAAAGAGCTTCAGAGACTCCTTCCCAAACTTTAGTGCAGCTAAGAACGATAGAAAAGAATAGCAGATCTTACTCTTGGAGAGGATGCTCTTGATGGTGTCCGCTTGCTCGTGCTCTATAGTCTCCACGGGACGCGTTTGGTTGAGCTTGAAGTGTCGGTAGAGTTGCATCATGTATGTGGGTAAGTGATGCCGGTGGCTTCTGGATGACATATTCCTCGTGCCGTGATTAGCGTGCTTCCCAAATACTCCAAGAAGCAGAAGCTGGACGCAGGCCAGGCGCACAGCTCCGAGTGCGTTCATGATGGACTGAGGTCAGAATGACAGGTTGAGGGTCCAGGAGAGCTTATATACCCCCTCCCTCTGCCCCCCTGCATATTTAACAAGCAGCAGAGGACATTAAAGGAAATTGACATGCCTTGACAGCTCATCATCTATTCGTGTGGTAATGAGGCGCATATTTTACAATGAACAATTAAAGCACCTTGCGCCTCGTGACGTCACCGGAGTCGCCCCTGTCCTTTGAAGACTGAGCTCGAGCCAGGGCCACTTCACAAGCGTCACATATACGTGTCTTTACTCGACCCTCATCAAATGCATTAAACATAACATTTACAGATCGAAAGCTTCAAGACAAATATTATTTGCACATCGTATTGTGAGGTGTAGCCTACGTCTGGGTTCAGGCAGCAATATGCATGCTGGCTTAAGTTACAGCTAATTTAGATGAACAGTAAATATTTTAATGAATTTTAAGTCATAGTTTAAGTATAATATTGTCTGATGTGTGTGTGTAATTTATTTATTTATTTTGCAAGTTTGCATATGCCTCATTTGATATAATTATTTTTAGAACCATATGGTTTAAGAAAAATATTGTTTTGTGTATAGTTCTTTTTATAATATATTTAATGGGTATCAGATGAGTAGTAAACATTTTAATTAATTTTAAGTAATAGTTTAAGTATTTATTGATCTATATAGGCTGCTTATAGTAAAATATTATTTTATATTAAGTAAAATATTGTAGGCTATATGTTTTTAGACTATATATATATATATATTATATATATATATATACAATTTTAATTCTTTGCCATTTTGTTACTTGATCTTCAATATGTTACTAGTAGAATATTGTAGAAAGTTGCACACGCACACACACAAATAAAGTTGCAAATATATGTATTTGCAACTTAATGTGTGTGTGTGTGTATGTGCAACTTTCTACAATAATATGTATTTGCAACTTTATTTGTGTGTGTGTAGTTTTTTAAATTTATTTTTGCAATTTTGATGTATTGGTATATGTATGTATATATATGTGTGTGTGTGTGTGTGTGTGTGAGAGAGAGTGAGCGTGTGTCTATTACTATGAAAAGCAGGGTTGGACTTTTTATATTTAAAAATATAAGGCAGCATTTATCCTTCACTGAAAAAAAAGATGAATGCCTTCTTTCTTTCTCTCCCGGGTGAGTGTGTGATTCCAGCCGTGCAGAGATTTGCTGGAGTGTGTTTGCTCTGTTGTGAAGGCGGAGGCTGTTTCACGGCGATGGTGAGTGATTAAGTTTCTGCAGTGCTTTATGTGATCGAGCTTCTCCTCACATGCATGGATGTAGGCTACATGTTGCGTGAAACTGCGTGCATTGCTGCAGTTGTGAAAAGAGCGAAGCATAAAAACCAGTGTGTGCTAGAAACAGACCGGATCTGATCTGAGCGTCAGTGTAGCGGCATGCTACTGATTCTGCGTTAGATTGCACGACTATGATTCAGTCTGGTCAGATTATAACACATTACATCGAGTGTGTGATATGTAAATGAGTTTAGAGCGCACACATGTATCATGCAGAGAAGATAAGTTACAAGAAACGCATGGAAATGTTTAAACTCTGCATCTGATTCAGTGAGTCGATTCGTTCGAATGAATCTTTTTGTATTTTACGAGCGCTTCTTTCGAAGTGAATTAAAATGTAGTAGACAGTTCCAGTTCTGTATTTTACAGTTCCAAACCACTGATCTAGTATAATTGATCAGTGTTTCAAACCCACGGTTTGAACTCGACCGAATCATTTAAAAGAACCGACTCAAAAGAACGATTCGTTTTCGAATTAGACGTCGCAACGATCAAAAGAGAATCGTTTGCGAATGTATCGCTTTGAGTTACTTTGTTGTAGTTTAGTAAACAAGAGAACTCGATTAAACGAACGATTACGTAGACATTTACGGCCATCATTTTGATATTTGAATAACTTTATGAAGTTTTTCACACCCTGAGCTGAGTTTATAGCGCTTTTGATGCGACAGCGAGAAGAAAACAGGTAAATTCATATCTGACTGACTGAAGGAAGGAATGTAAACAAATCAATTTAATAGGATAAATCTCACCAAAAATGTCATATTGTCATAATGACACTTCAACATTAAAACACGAAACATTTCATTAATTTTCAGGAAATAAATGTGGAAAAAATGCAAAATATTCTAATTTTTCAGTGGGTTTGGGGGGGGGGGGGGTT
>NW_015666558.1:244496-246694 GCF_001515625.1 Sinocyclocheilus rhinocerous
GGGGGTGTTCTTGACAGGCTTCGTGAGCTTCATCCTAGCATCTCAAATTAGAAACTCAGCATTAAATAAGATATAATCGAATATGGATGAAACCTACATGCCAAAATCTTATCAATCCACATAAAAGCTATTTGATATTAGTGGATTGAAATGCTAATGTGCGGATCGAGAGTCACGCTTATGAAGATTAATGATGATGAAGTTCGTTTCGATGCTGTTCGGTTCTGATAGCCATCAGAACTCTATGAATAATCCGTCTGTTTGACCCTGTCAGTACTAGATTAGAGGAGTTTGCGTTAGGGATTGAGATAAAGTCAGATAAAGTGGTCTTTTTAGGGCTACAGAAGAGGTCATTTGTGGAGATCATTATAGAAATGAGGCCAATTAAAAGCACTGTCAACTCATTTAGCCTCTGGTTGGAAAGAGTCTTGCAAAAAACTTTGAATTTATCAGGTACATTTAAAGTGAAGGATGGTGTTTTATCTGCCTTTGAAGTTCATAAGACTTTTGAAAGTTCATCTTAAGACGTTTGAGCTCAAAGTAGAGGCTGGGGCAAGTTGTCACAAGATCTATATGAGGTTTAGTTTTAAACATCTAGGTAAAAACTGTCTTAAAATATATATTTTTGGGTTGTGAATCCTGTCCTCCAAACTATATATATACTTATGCATCATTCATTCATCATTCATTCATTCATCATTTATTCATTCATTCATTCATTCAAACTAAATTCCTCCTATTTTTTGAGTCGACAAACGATAAACCCCACAATGGGATACCATTTCTATTTTAGCCACTTTTTGATTTATTTTATGTTTAATAATTGTCTTACTGTTTTAAATTTAGCTGAATAAGCCATTAAATAATTTTAAAACATAATAGATTTTAAATTGGTTAATTATTTCAGCAAATTCTTCTTCAGTCAGTGTCAATAAACTGCAGGTTCCTATTGTGACAACTTACCCCATATACTGTAATGTGACAACATGCCCCGCTACTGGGTTCAGACTGTGGTGTTTTGAATATGTTGTTGTAATCGAGACTTTAAGTTTGTGTCTATACAGAAATTGACTTGAGAAATATTAATTGTAAATAGCTGGGAATTATGTGAAATTATAATTTTTTCCCTAGAAACTGCATCTGATTATGGCAGTATGAACATGGATTGTAAAACAAACTATTCTTAGATAATTCATGGATTATTCAAAGCAAAATTCACTTCATGGATAAATGAGTTTAGGGATTATTGTTGGATGGGTTGTTTTTGCGTTTGTTGCTGCACTGTTATGAAGCAGTGGCACAAAGACGATTAATTCACAATTATTACACGATATTAAATCAAGTGTCATTTATTGTGAAGTATCTTAGTGCATCTTTTTAAAAAGCAAATCATTTGACATTAATCCTGCAGCGTTCTAGCACAGATACAGCCGCTGTGATTTAATGCAATGACATCTGCTGTGAGTTTGGGTTTGCGGTGTATTTTGTTTTATGCTTGTTTTATGATTGTTTGTGGTTTGTACACTGAATGCTTGATGTGCACAGATGTTTTCAGCCACACTCAGACGGTCATTTATTGAAGGCAGCAAAGATGTTTCTTCCCACAATGTGTCTGGCTGAATGTCCTGTTTAAACCTATGATTTCATTTCTACCAAAATAGAAATAAGCATTATAGTCATTAAATATTCACTTCTGCAGATCTCTGCATTAGATCATCAGACATGACGTCCAGCATGCATTATAATCCAGGGTTATTTTAGTAGCATTGAGAGTGTATTATAGTTTTTATTCATATTTTGAATCAGTTGAATCATTTTTTTTTTTTTTTTTAGTTTTACTACTATTGTTGTGTTTTTGTAATTTTTAGTATTTAAAAAAAAAAATTTATATGAGTTTTTATTAATTTTTATTTCAGTTTCAGTATTTAGATATTTTAGTACCTGGAGTTAAACTTTATAAACTATTGCAACTATATCTTGAGTTTGTATTCCCCGATCCTGAGTTTTCTCACAGTTCAGATATTTTTTTGCCTTAGAATTGCAAGAAAAAAGTCAGAAATGTGTGAGAAAGTCATGGTGGAAAAAGGCTTCTATATAAAATTATTCAAACCATTAAAACTAATCAAACTATTAAAACACACACACACATATATTAATATATATATATATATATATATATACTTTATATGGTATCTCTA
>NW_015666558.1:246947-248237 GCF_001515625.1 Sinocyclocheilus rhinocerous
TAATATATTCTTTAACAATAAAATTAAAATAAAATACTATTTTATAACAATTAAAACAATTTGTAGAAATATTATATTCTATAAAATACTATAATAAATCTATATTATATCCCTACCCTGCATGAAAATGATTCAATCTGGTCAGATTATAGCACACTATAACAAGTGTGTGATATGTAAATGAGTTTAAAATGTACACATTTATCACACAGAGAAGATAAGTTACAAGAAACGCATGAAAAGGTTTAAACTCCGCATCTGATTCAGTGAGTCGATTCTTTTGAACGAATCTTTTTGTATTTTGCATGCTCTTCTTTTGTATTGAATTAAATATCTAAATATTTTATAGTTCCAAATGCACAGTTTGAACTCCACCAAATCAATAAAACGAACTGACTCAAAGGAACAATTCATTTACAAATTCGGTCAAAGGAGAATCATTTGCTTATGTTTTTCTTTTTAGTTAACATTATTTCAAGTAATTATTTATTTATTTATTTTTTAATGGTTTTAGATTTAGTTAACTAAAATAACCCAGCTGCAGTCACTAAATGACTTCCGTTTTCACGTCTGTTTTTAGTGACGTTGATCATTGAGGGCAAATCCAGACAGGAAAATGTTCTTCCCGTGGACACACGCAGGTGTCAAGCTGTCAGTCCGCTCGGAAACGGATGTTTAAAACACAAAAATGCATTGATGAGATGGTTTGGTTTTTTCACAGCCTGAGAGGAAGTTTCACAGGAAGCTGAAATGTTGTTCAGTGCTTCAGAGCATCACGTCACTCGATCTTCTGCTGCTTCCTCGTCTGCTTTGCCTCGTTTCTCTCATTAAAGCCAGAAGCGTAGTCGCTTAAACACATTTCTCTTCATGCATGTTAAACTGTAAAGTACCACGAGGGCAAAATGTCACAGAGCCTCAGAAAAAAAAGAGAGATGCATGATTTCTGGCTTTGATCTCGCATGCATCTCTTCAAGTTCATCAAAGCCGTTAGACTGACAGAGGAAGAGGTTTGCTCTCACATAAACATCAGCTCAAATCCAACTATATATATATATGTATGTATGTGTGTGTGTGTGTGTATGTATATATATAATGTATAAAAATATGTTATAGTATTACTATTATATATACTATTTAATATAATATAATTTATTACTTAGTTAATATTAAAATATATTATTTATATTAAATAGGTATTTTTATTAGACTATGTATAAAATATATTAAAATGGATAAATATATAATATATTAAATATAATGTGTGTATGTGTGTGTGTGTGTATGTATATG
>NW_015666558.1:248369-257194 GCF_001515625.1 Sinocyclocheilus rhinocerous
ATAATATATATACTTGCTAACATTTTGAATTATTTTAATAGTTATTTTGTATTTTAGATTATTTTAATTGATATTAAAGTACATTGGCTTTTACAGTATTTAGTCTCTATCATGTCCTGGGATGAATTAATGTGTGTGTGTGTGTGTGTCCTGCCTTCCCTCAAACCTGTGCTGAGGTTTACTGTGTTTACTCAGCTGTGTGTGTTGACGATTAGAGACCGGGCGTCTTAATTGCTTACGAATGAAGTAATTAGTGCGATGTGCTAACTTCCGAGAGCTGCGGTGAATTACGTGATGTAAACACACATGCTGTTAGCTCGTCGTGTTGTTTGGTTTGTGCTTGTGTGTGTGTGAGAGTGTGTGTGTGAGAGTGTGAGAGTGTGTGTGTGTGTGTGAGAGTTTTGTGTGTGTGTTGTAAGACCCACCCACACATCCTTCACACGCATGGATTTACAACGCCGCTCTTCTTGAGATTGTGTTTGTGTCTGACGCTCGGACTGAAGATCGCTCTTGCTGTCTTAGACAGCTAATCAGAGGCTGACGGCCCTAAACACACACACACACACACACACACACACACACACACAATCACACACACTCTCTCTCTCTCTCTCTCTCTCTCACACATACATGCACATGTGCTGCGCTGTCGCTCTGCCCAGACGTCTGTGGATTTGATGCTGCTGCGGTGTGTGTGTCCTCAGGTACGGCCGGTTCCAGCGTGTGTGTGTTTTATATCACTCGAGTGTGTTTTGTGATCTCTGCTGGCTTTATTTATGCAGAAATACTTGTTTTAGAGATGAATGTTGTTTGAGCACAGTTTGCGCAGTGTTTAATCATCATCTCGGAGTTTTATGAACATGTTGGCTTTGAATGATTGAGTTTTTTGTTGATATATGCTTCTGAAATATTTCTGTATTGAAAGAAACTGTCAATTTTCTATGTGTTTCATGTCTGTTTTGTGTACAGACTGTGTAAGCGATGTCTGAGGTGGTGAACAAGAAATGTCTAATTCTTACAAAAATCAACTTTGTATGTTTTAAAAAGAAACTTTAATGATCCTAAAAGTGTCAAAGTAAAAAATTGAATAAAATATGTCTTAAAACGAAATATTTTTTTTTTATACAAACCTCATGAAATTGTGGAATATCATGGGGTGTTGCCATTTGACAACCTCTCTGTGATGTCATTTCCGGTTTTATGGTTTTCTTGACACATAACAACCAAAATTAGTTCCTGTCGGTTACACCACACTGATTGGTCAGATAATTTTTTATGTATATATGTGTATGTATAATACATATTTATTTTTAAATAAATATAATACATGTTTATTTTAAATAAAATATCTAAATATACTTACTAACTTTTAAAATGTACATTGTATTATTTTATTTATTTATTAAACCTCTAAAAGTTTTTGTTTACATAATATATGTGTGTGTACTGTGTATATTTATTATGTGTATATATAAATAGACACACATGCATGCATATATTTAAGAAAATATGTTATGTTTATATATTAAATATATTTATATATAATATAAATTATATGAATTTAAATATATACATGTAAATTTTTTCAAAATATATACTGTATGTGTGTGTGTGTATTTATATATACATAATAAATATACACATACACGCATGCATGCATACAAACTTTTATTTTGGATGTGCTTAATCGCGATTAATCGTTTGACAGCACTTATGTATGTGCATAAAATATATTTATTTTAATAAAATATCAAAATATACTTATTTACATTATTTACTACATTTCATTTTAAAATTATGTATAAAATAATTTTGAAATATGTAAATTAAATCTATAATATAATGTGTTTATGTATGTTCATAATATTTTTTTGTTAACACAATACTGAAATATATTTTACTAACTTATTTTCTTATTATATAAACTTACTTACTAAAGGTTATTTTTTATAGTTGTTGCATTTTAATATTAAAATGCATTAGCTTATATAGTAGAGCTCTATTGCATGTTCTCAGATGCATGTGTTTGTATGTGTCCTGTCTTTGCATTTATAATGTATTTTTGTATAACTGAATAAATGCAGAGATGGAATGGCGTCATTGAGCCGCTCTCACTGTTTGATGCTTCGGTTGAAAGGCACATGATGTGAATCTAGAGGATCATTACTGGCAAATAAACTGATAAATGCTGAATGCAGTTTCAGTAATGGCTTTCTCAGTGCTGTGGTTTGATTCGAGCGCCGTCATATGATGGGTTTTCAGTGAGAGACGTGATGTCTGTGTGTCACACTGCTCTTTACTAACCCACAACCCACACATTCACCCTCCCTCGTGTCGCTCAACGCTGTTTGACGTTCATCGGTGGATGCAGAACGTCCAAGCTGCTCTTTTCCATGCAATGACAGTGAATGAAACATCTGTCTAATAGTTATAGTTTTAGCAAACACCCATATCCATACACATGATATTGATAACTAATCCTGTCCTGTAGCCTGATTTAACAGCTGGTTTATGGTTGCACACATTAAGACAGCTGTGTTCATGTGGCGAGGCTGTGTTTTCATTTTGGGCTGTGCTCAGAGAGCCGTTCAGAATAACTGTAATTATGTGCTATTTCTGAGCTGTAAATGCCTGTGTGTGAGAGAGAGATGATGCACAGTTTTTCCTGTAGCATTGTGGGAAAACCTACAGTATATTTGCATTCAGACATGGGACAAGTTCGGTTCAAGTGCTGATATTTAGTTTACAGTCATGCATTTGGCTGATGCTTTGACTGAGGGGCACATCAGTTCTTCTGAGTGTTGCATGAGTAGTTGCATGCACTGTGGGTCTTTGGTCTGTTGACGTTTGAGTTTGAGCTCTCACTTACAGAAGTACCATGTTTATAGGGCATAGTGATAATACAATGGTTTCTGTGTACATGTAGTATTATTTTAAATGTCTTCACATGCATTGTGTGTGTGTGTGTAACAAAAATATCAAAATATATTTACTAATGTTTGCAAATAATTTTATAGCTGTTTTGCTTGATGATTAATGCCATATTTTGTGTGTGTGTGTGTGTGTGTGTGTGTGTGTTCATATGTATTTATTTTTTAAGAAAATATCAAAATATATTTACAAACTTATTTACTAAATTTTGCAATTTTTTGTAGTTACTTTGTTTGATGTTTTAGCATTACTTTATTTATTTACTTGTTTATTTGTGTGTTTGTGTTCATATGCATTTATTTTTTACTAAAATATCTAAATATATTTAGTAACTTATTTACTAACTTTTAACATTTTATAGTTGTTTGGTTCGATTGTAATGCTGTTTTAGTATTTATTTATTTGTTTTTGTTTTTGTGTGTACATAATAAATATTTATGTTTTGAAAAAATATTTAAATATTTACTAACTTGTTTAATAACTTGCAATTATTTTAATAGTTGTTTTGTTTAATTGTAATGCCATGTTTTGGTATGTATTTATTTATTTTTCATTCATTTATATATATTTTTGTGTGTTTATAATATTTATTTTTTAATAAAATATTGAAATATATTTACTAACTTTTGCAATTATTTTTATAGTTGTTTTGTTTGTAATGCCATGTTTTAGTATTATTTCAAGTGTGTGATTAAGATGGTGTGATTTTAAATTGTCTAATGCAAAAAAAATTTTAATTGAACCTGAAGGTTATTAGTTCACAGGAACCTCAGTTGAATTGTAAATATTACGGTGTGTGTGAATATGTAAAGCGTTCAGTGCCATCGTGAAGTAACATGCACATCCCGCGGTGTTGCAACACAGGAAGTTGTGTGAGGAAGTTAGTTTTTCCGGGGCAGTTGTTCTCACTCAAACGGGAAGATGTGCTGAGCTTTGACAATATCCATAGTGTAAAACCCCGGTGAAAACTTGAGTCTTTCTCCAGTGAATCATTCATGTGAGCATCACTGGATCCATGCAGTAGGATGTTCTGCTCTTAAAGACACGCAACATCCTCCTTTTTCTGAGGGCTCTTCCCCGCTGAAGGGATTTTTATGTGTTTTGTCATGGTTTTGTAACTCTGACCCTTCTGTCTATTACACATGGCGTGTAATAATGCGCCACAGATTACAGATGTGTTCTGATTTCCACACAGATCCCTGTGAAGTGGACTTAACAGGGTATTTTGACTGTCTTAAAGGGATTTTTACCACAAAAATGAAAGTTCTGGCACAATTTACTCTCCGTTTTGTCATTCCATTATAGTTAACTAAAATTAAAACTATGAAAACCTGAATGTTAAAATGTATTTTAATTCAGCTAGTTCCCAAGGCAACTGTTTGTTTTCAATTATTTTAACATAATGCTAAAATAATTAAACATTAAAATAAAAAAAAATATATAAAGACATATTAGAAAACAAAAACTAATAATAATGACAAAAGCGCACAAAAAAAATCACTAAAACTTTACAAAAAATTAAAATAAGGATAAAAACTAATTTAAGCTATTAATAAAAATTATAATATCTAAAAAAAAAAACAACAACACTGTTCCAAGCCTGTAAAGTGAAAAAAATGGGGAAAAAAACAAATAAATAAATGAATAAAAAATGGTGTAGAAACAATTTTCTCTCGGGAGTTGTGAGTAAATGTCACAGATAATTCCAAAGTAACGAAATGTAGCACATTGGATTAAACGTGAAATTTAGAAAAATAAAAGAGTAATAAATACTCCAATAATCTTAGTTTTATTTATGACTTTGAACGTTTTTTTTATTTTTTATATTATGTATGACTTTCTGTGGAACACCTAAGATACTTTGAAAAATGAAATGCTTACTTTATTTATTAATTTAGTCAAATGTCTCAGTGTTTTTGTCTATACAGTGGAAGTCGATGAGCACTAATGTTGTTTGGTTCCCAGCATTCTTCAAAATATCTTCTTCGTGAAAGATATGCTTCTTCACAAGGATTTTAGCTTGTTGTTTCTCTTAAACTTCTAAATCCCCTTTGAACTCGGTTTAAAGATGTATTCACTGTTCCAAGCCTGTAAAGTGAAAAAAATGGGGAAAAAAACAAATAAATAAATGAATAAAAAATGGTGTAGAAACAATTTTCTCTCGGGAGTTGTGAGTAAATGTCACAGATAATTCCAAAGTAACGAAATGTAGCACATTGGATTAAACATGAAATTTAGAAAAAAATGAAATTGCATTTTCCTGTAATAAATACTCCAATAATCTTAGTTTTATTTATGACTTTGAACGTTTTTTTTATTTTTTATATTATGTATGACTTTCTGTGGAACACCTAAGATACTTTGAAAAATGAAATGCTTACTTTATTTATTAATTTAGTCAAATGTCTCAGTGTTTTTGTCTATACAGTGGAAGTCGATGAGCACTAATGTTGTTTGGTTCCCAGCATTCTTCAAAATATCTTCTTCGTGAAAGATATGCTTCTTCACAAGGATTTTAGCTTGTTGTTTCTCTTAAACTTCTAAATCCCCTTTGAACTCGGTTTAAAGATGTATTTCACACTTTTTGTGAGCAGTTTAGGATTTAAACCTGATCAAACCCGTTTGTGTTCGCACCAAGAGTGTCTTTGTTGAGCTTGTGTGTGTTTTTGTACACTTGAGATATTTCTGAATTAAAACTCGGCCTCTTTCAAACGAGGTTTGTGAAGGAGACATGCAAGCGAGACGTGATGGACGGTTCTGGGAAGATGCTAAATCTCACTAAATGTGGAGAAAGATGTGTTATGTGGTGTTTATTTGAGAAGAAAATAATAATGTCCTTAATGGATTATAATAGAAACCACAGAAGAGCTTCTGTTATATTCTGAAAGCTCAGCTCTCTGTTTGTGAGGTGTGTCAGCTCAAACAGGGATTAATGACTCTTTATTCTGGCAAAAAAGCAGTAACGGATGGTAATATTGTAGTACTTTGATTGATAGACTGTTACTTTTTATTTTAAAATTAAGCTTATTTTTTATAATTTATAATTTTATTTTATTATTTATTTTATTATGTTTGTTTTATTTCATTACATTCATTTCCATTTTATTTTTACTTTTTTATTATGTAATTGTTTATAATTTTACTTTTTATTTCATTACTTTTATTTTGTTTCATTTTATTATTTTTTATTTTTATCTTATTTTTAAATATTTTTTTATTTTCATTTTTTATTTATTTTATTATGTTTGTTTTATTTCATTACATTCATTTCCATTTCCATTTTATTTTTTACTTTTTTATTATCTAATTGTTTATAATTTACTTTTTATTTCATTACTTTTATTTTGTGTTTCATTTTATTATTTTTTATTTTTATCTTATTTTTAAATATTTTTTTATTTTCATTTTTTATTTATTTTATTATGTTTGTTTTATTTCATTACATTCATTTCCATTTCCATTTTATTTTTTACTTTTTTATTATCTAATTGTTTATAATTTACTTTTTATTTCATTACTTTTATTTTGTGTTTCATTTTATTATTTTTTATTTTTATCTTATTTTTAAATATTTAAAATTTTTTGTTTTCATTTTATTTGTTTATTTTATAATTTTTATATATAAAAGAATATACTCTGGTATCATATTTCACATTCCCAAAACCATAGTTAAACCATGTAAACATAGTTTAAAGAAGTGCTGCGTTTTAGACGAGTTTTTGAATGATTTTCCAGCTGTGTTTGTTTCACCATAATTACAGCGTGTGCTTCAGTCACCCTCTTCTGGAGATTTTGGGTTTTCATTTTCAGAAATGTTGATGTCAGATATGTGAGCATATGGAGATTAAGAAATATTATTAAATTAAATTAAATATTAAGTTAAAATCCTATTTACTTTATTAATACACTTATGATTTATTAGTGCATTTAGTTTTGCTGTCAACATCAATCTCTCTTATTTAAAAAGAGAAGCTTTTTTAACCATCCAATCAATTTCATCAAAACACACCTTCCGTTTTGGCTTTGAAGATCATGTTTCAGTCAGAATAATCAGATTATGAATGCAGCAGGTTTATAATCTTTCACCCCAGAGCATCATCTCATCTTCCTCTGGTTTGTATGAAGTGTGTGCAGTGATGCTCTTACACTGGAGGCCTATGGAGCGACTGTTTGCAGACTTCTCCACACGTCTGTAACACATTACCAACAAATAACATCATCTACAAAAATTGACTTCTATTGTAAGAGCACTAACTGTAAATACGAGTTATTTCTGAACTGGAAACAGGGGCCTTTACTAGTTTTAATTGTCAAATTATCATTGAAATCTCACTTGTTGTCTGTTAATTAAAAAACAGGGACAATACATTTCTGTAACTATTATTACTATAATAATAATAATTGTTATTATTATTATTATTATTATTATTATTATTATTAACAATTATTATCATGCTGTTGTTATAATGAATGATTGTGATATCTGCATTAAAATTTGTTTTAATACAATTCACCAAAAACCCTAGGCTAGTAAACCGTAACCATTGCAAATACCAAACAGCAGTATTATATTATAACAAAATTATGGCTTTACAAAAACGTGTTACAGAAATAACACAAAATAAATACGAGAACATATGATAAATGCAACTATTTAGCAAATATTTTTAGCATTTTCTAATTGTATATATTATTTTTTATTTTCACAAACTGTTTCCAGTAATTAACATTTAACATTTTTTATTTATTTTAATTTTGCTTATTTATTTTAAATTTGTTTGTTTATCACATTTAATTTTATATTATTTTATGTAATATTTTATTTTATTTTTCTCTCTTTTTATTGCATTTTTGGGCTGATTTTGAGCACAGAGTACATTATGTGCTTTCTGCAAATTGTTATTGCAAAGACTAAATGTTTAATATCATCGGAGTCATGTTTTCTTTTCTTTCGTGTAGTTTTGTTCATGTTTTTTTGAAGATTATGGTGTCATACGACCAGTTCATGTTGAGATCGGTCTAATTTGACTTGCTATAAACTGTTTGCACATGGTGTTTTTTTGGTTTCATATGGTCAGTTGCAATGTGTTATTTGCATTTAGCATGCATTTCCCTGCTGTATGTTGCAGGACAGACCTGTGTGACTGATTTTTGGTTCACGAGCCAGCAGTTTGAGATTGAGATGGCAGAGTTCCAGCTCTTCTCATAGCTATAAATGTGCCGTCTGATCTGTGATGTACATCTCTTAAGAATGAGGAGCGTTCTGCATCCTTCCTCTGATTAGCCCGTTCGACCGCAGATGCTTCCTGCAGCTGCAGAGCACTTCCCGTCTGCGCCGAGACCCTTTTGAGCGAGCGGCCGTCTCCGCAGAATTTCAATAGCTGTTGATGCGGGAAGCAGGAATGCCCATCTGTGCGCGTCTTCGCAGCTTTCCCGTCTTCCGCCGAGGACACTGGGAGATTTTATTTTCCCTGTGAATGGGCCGCAGTAATTGGCTTTTCTGAGGGAATTCTGTCACTTTGAGAACCAGAGTTTTGTTGTGCTTCCCGATTTGATTGAGGATGGAGACGATAGTGATTATGTAGGGATGTCTTTATTGTGTGGTTGACGAACTAAAATACTAAAAAACAATAAAATAAAATAAAATAAATAACATTAACAAAAAAATAAATAAACATAAACATATATATATATAAATTTCAAAATATTAATTATTACATTTTAATTTTTAATTTATTTATTATTTTAATTGTAATTTTTAATATTTAATTTTCATCCTATTATTTTTTATTTTTATTGTTCGTTTTTATAGCTTTTTATTTTTTAAATGTATTTTATTTTTTATTTTTATCCTATTTTTTTTTTTTTTTTTTTTTTTTAATTTTTTCTTTTTT